>NW_028318068.1:5880000-6137500 GCF_062004578.1 Staurois parvus
CATTTGCATACTGAGTTTATGCGCGTTTGCGTTTAGAAGCATTTTTTTAAGATAACCTCAGGAGACCTTCCAAAATGCCCAGAATGCACTGAAAAACAGTAAACAATTAACTATTTCAGACATTTTGAGAGAAATAGAGAGAGCAGAAGCAGAGAAAGCAGTATTTGTTGAGATTAGCTGTCTTTTTTTTTTTTTGTGGTGTTTGGATGTGTTGCAGCTCATTTCTGTGCAGAAATTATTGCAGCAGTGTCTAACATATTTTCTTTTATGCAAAACCTCAAAGTATGGTGTACCGGGTCCATTTGAGTACCGGGAAAACGCTTTGCATGCATTTTTCATGATAAAAAAGGCTCTGGACAGCATCTGGAAATGGAAGAGTTAAAAATAATTTCCAAGCGCAAACGCTTATAAACGCGGATAGCCGAGTTTACACGCGTTGGGCGTTTGAAACGCTGATAAAATCTACTCCTGAACGCAAGTTTGGTGCGTTAAAAAAAAATGACTGTTAACTGCCTGTAAACGACTGTAAACGAAGATGTGTACATGGACACATAGGAAAACATTAGGGAGAGTTCAGGGGCTGCTGAAAAAAAATGCTGGACAGCTCCTGAATGTGAGTTTATCAGCTGCAGTGTACATGGAGCCTTAGTAGTATCAGTGGAGAGTGTAGGTACATTCAAAAAACTATTTTTTTGTTTCTCAGAAAACACAATATACAGGAATATGGAAATTTGTACACATACACGGTCTTTATATATTGTTATTGGTAATTACTGATAGTCAGGTATCTAACCAAATCTCTCAGAGTAACATTATTGTCTTATGCAGGCTATACATGGGTCGAATTCCGAACGATTTTTCATCCGAAAATTCACTCGGTAATCTGATAGTGCCATCAATGATTTAGAAAATCGGCCAACCAAGTCATAAAGTTCATCCCATATAACAAGCGAAACTTGTTCCTTCCAGGTCACGGCTCATGCGCATATTCTTTTTGGAAAAAACTATTGTACAATTTGACCATCATTGAGTCGAAAATCGGTCGTTTTTCACGAATTTTCCAAAATGCCCAATCACCAAAAAGGGGGGAAACCACGAAAATCGTCTGGTGCCATTGACCCACTAACAGAGCAAAAATCGGACGATTATTCTTAGGTCCGATTTTCAGACAAAAAATAGGTCTATTTTCGACCCCTGTATGGCCAGCCTTAGGCTCCATGCACACGGGGTGTTTTAAGAATGCTGGTAACATTAGCTGTGTAAAGTCACATTAAAAAATTGAGGTTTTCAGCGTTTTTGAGCATTTCTGCCTTAGCCTTTAGCGGCATTTTGCCACGTTTTTTAGCATTTTTCTACCAAAACAAAATTTTTTGGGGGTCAAAAAAAGTCCAAAAATGCCAGTTTGCTGCGATTTACCGCATTTTGCTGCATTTTTCAGTGTTAGAGTATTCTTACAGCTAAAAACTCCTCTAGAAACCCACTAGTTCTGGGGGTTTTTTCCGGCCAAAAAATCGGTCAAATTTCGACCCATGTATGGCCGGCCTTAGACACCGCTCACACCAAAGCCATTTAAAATCATTCGATTTGTGTGCAATTTCAGGTGCGATTTTTGAACACTTTATTGCTACTTGTGAAGATTTTCAACAATTTCTTGCAATTTGCAGTATATTCCATGTATGTTAAATCACAACAAAACTGCAGAAAAAGTCATGCAAGAACTACTTTAGAAATTGCGCTGCAGCAACTCACACATGGGAAGACACTGACATTCACATTCAGTAGATGCGATTTCAATTCGCAAATTGCACCTGAAATCGCACCATTATGACCGGCACTTATTGATTAGTTTGTATAAGTACACTTGCTAATCCTTTCTTTTTTTAGGCAATACGTGACATAATACATTTTTTGATATACCTCAAGTTGCGTTTGTAAATGCTGGGTGAGTGAAGTGTGTACTTTCATGTGTTCAGGGAAATCACAAAATAATTCTGCGACTCCTCTGTGGGAAGCGCTACACTAGCAAAAGCTAAGAGTTTTCCCAAATGGCATGTGCTGTTGGGTATCTCATTTCAAGACATTGCGAGAAAGGAGGTAACTGTAAATAGCACGTAGTAATTTGAAGATCTGTTGCCAATATATATATATATATTTATTTATCTTTCTCTTTTTTGCTTTATCTTTTTCTTTTTTTTCTATTTATTTGTTTATCTTTTTTTCTTTATCTTTTGCTTTTTTTTCTATTTATCTATTTATCTTTTTCTTTTATCTTTTGTTCTATTTTTTCTTTTTTTCTATTTATTTGTTTATCTTTTTCATTTTCTCTTTTTCTTTTTTTTCTATTTATTTATTTATCTTTTTATTTTTTTCTCTTTTTTTATTTATCTTTTTCTTTGTTCTATTTTTTTTTCTTTTTTCTTTTTCTTTTTCTTTTGTTCTATTTTTTTCTTTTTTCTTTTTTTCTATTTTTTTAAGTGGTAGTAAACTGCAGCAGTGGAAAAAAAATAATCCCCTGCAAGGCAATATCATAATGTGCTAGTATGCATATTAATACATTATGAAATACTTACCTTAGAACAAAGCCCTCCAGCAGTGCACTGTTACTGCTGACAGGGCTTCAATCTTCACCCAGTCTTCCCTCCGGGTTCTCAGGCTCCGGCAGCTTGAATGGACAAGCCACAATGACGTCACTCCCGCGTGTGTGTTCCTTTAGCCCTTGCCAAGAGTGAATATCTCCTAAACGGTGCGCATTTAGGAGATGTTCTGTTTACCTACAGCTTTATTTTAGGCTTACCTGCAGGTAAAATCACAAAGAACTAAGTAAGAGTTTAAAAAAATGACCTAAAATTATTATTGATTATTTTTAAAAGTCTCTCTCTAGGTTCACAGTGACACCTACCGCTTGTGAAAAAGACACCTAATGAAAATAAGACCGTTATTAAATTAGTTTCTAACTCCTCCACTCTGAAATCTGTGATTTTATTTATAGCTGAAGTACTTCAAAAGTATGGCCTTTCATGTAACTTATATTTTATACCTAGGAAATGCACAAAGTTGAAGAGTTATTTGCTGGTACGGACAATCTGAACAATCAGACCCGTAGGAGTTCAGTCTTTGTTACATGAGGAAGATGTCATTGTGGCTGTTTTCGCCTTTCATCTGTAAAGGCTTTTATACTCAGGAAAGGTCTCTCAGTGTACAGTCCTTTGGAGAATGGGATGCACAAATAGAAGTGTGCTTGGCTGGATTGATATCCTTTTTTTTTTTTTTTTTTCTTAGTAACGAGGATGTAGCAAAACAGCTCTTCAAGAAAATGGAGATTATAAAGAGCAATCTTGCTGTCTGTGGATAAAGCTTTTGTTCAATAGTGAAAAAAGGATCAACAATTTGAGCACACAAGAAAAAGAGTTCAAAGTGCTCCCCAAGAAGAGATGATCCCATCACAGGTGTACGTCTCAGCTCAACAACATTAGAATCGCTAAAACTCAACTCACCTTTCCCGGAGGCAGGCCCAGACTGGCCATGGGGCACATCGGGCATTTGCCCAGTGGGCTCAGGCCGCATGTCCTAACCAATGTTGCCAAACGTCTGTATTTTTATAGACAGTTTGTAAAACACTCCCTGATTTTTACTGTCCATGAAAGTCCGTACAGGGGAGAAACTGTCAGGCTTCCCCCTGTACTCTCTATGGTAGGCTGGCAGTGGATTGCCATTTATCCCTCTCAACCGACATGGAAGAAAGATATATTTGAAATATATTTTAAAAATATTGACATAAATTTGAAATGCTACAATTTTGGCCAAATTCAATATATTTCAAAATATAATTCAATAATTTTATATATATATATATATATATATTGCATGTTGAAATGCGTTTTTATACAAAATATATGAAAAATATTTTTACAAATACAATTCAAGTATACTGTATGTCTTTAAAAATACAGATCTACATTTTTGGAATGTATTTACAAATATGTAAAAATATATGTTAAAATTACTTTTTTATATGTAAATAAAAATCTGAAGAACATATTTAAATAATAGATATTTTTAAATATATATTTTTAAATACGTAGTGTTGACGTCTTCTGTACAAGTGGAAGTGATGCGGTGTGCGTGTGACCTTGTAGCCACGCCCCTCCGGACAGAACGAACGATATACACAACAATTACCAGCAATGAGTATAATATAGTTTACTACATTATCTATATACATAAATAGTGATACACAGGGGCGGACTGACAAGTCATGGGGCCCCCGGGCAATAGGGGATCATGGGGCCCCTGTGTCCTTGCCCAAACTCAAAAAAGCCTATGAAAAAGGTACCAGGGGCATCTCATGGGGCCCCCTACTGACCCCAGGCCCTCGGGCAGTGCCCGAGTTTCCAAATGGTCAGTCCGCCCCTGGTGATACATAAAATATAATATGCAGAATTCTGGTTTCATGATCTCATTAGGACAATCTACTTTTAACATTTGGATTTTTCGTTCGTGTTTACGAGGATTCCTTGGACATAAACATCCGGGTCATCTTCTGTTTCCGCTCATGCGTGATAGCGCTTGATAGATTTTTTTCGTATGACCGTCATGCCACCGAATAAAAAATTGGTCGTTCGTATGCAAAACTGTTTTTTTGTTCACAATATTGTTATTGGTTAAAACATCCTGCTCATTAACGAAGAGAAAATCATTCGATCAGCGGTTCCACAAACTTTTTCAGACGATTTTCTTATCGTGTGTACGGGGGATAAGGCTCCAAAACAAATACTGAAATTGTCTCACCTTGATTCACATTTATAATAATCAGGCAAATTGAAAAAAAAAATATTTCATTGGTTTTGTTGGTCAGACTGCAGGATCTGCTTATAAAAATGATATTGAACTAGCAGATAATGCGTCCTGTGCCCAGAATATTTTGGCTTGTTTTGCACTGAAAATTATTCTGAATTGGACCTGCAGTAATATTTTTGTTTAACTGCATTTTTATTCATTTTAAAAGATTGAACAAAGCTCCCATATTCCGGGAGTATATCAAATCCAAGCAATAATACAAAATTTGTAAATCAAAATCATTTTGAATAACAAGCAAAGACATGTTAAAACACAATTTTGTACAATTTAAAGCTGATGAGATTTATAGTCTTTCTCTACCCAAAAGTAAAACTTATAACAAGATGAAAATGAATAGCTCATTAAAACAAAAATGCAGCGATCTCCCCCCACGGTACTTTGTTTTGCTGCTAGATGACCTGATGATCATCAACTTTTCACCCTATCATTCAACTTCCCCTGAGCCCAGGTCATCCTACACCCGCCCCCAGTCTATGATTTGATAGTGAAAGGAGAAGCAGCACAGTGATGAGCTCATATCTCTGTCACTCTGCTCTCTTCTCCTATCAGCATGCTGCTTGTGAGTGCATGAACTGATTGGCTCCCTGTGCTAATTCTTTTTCTCATGCTCCAACACTGCTGTACAGGGACCTCAAGAGGCTGCTAACAAATTCAGTTACTTTCACTGCTTGCAAGTAAGAAATACATTTAATGATGTATTTATGATTGCAGAGCTGCATTCATTTGTAGATTTTATATCTGCCAAGAGTTCAGATCTAACTAAAAAAAATGTATTGCTATTTTTTTTCTTTTCTTTTTTTTCTGGCTGGAAAAATGACCTGGTCAGGAAAGGATTTACCCCCCTTCCTGACCAGGTCATATTTTGCGATACGGCGCTGTGTTATTTTAACTGACAATTACGTGGTCATGCAACACTGCACCCAAATTAAATTTATGTCATTTTTTTCCCACAAATAGAGCTTTTTTTAGGTGGTATTTGATCACCTCTGTGTTTTCTATTTTTTGCACTATAAACAAAAAAAACCAATATTTTTTAAGTTTCGCTATAAAACATATCCAATAAAAAAAATGTAAACATCTAATTTCTTCATAAATTTTGGCCAAAATGTATTCTTCTACATGTCTTTGCTAAAAAAAAATCCCAACATGTGTAAAGTAATTGGTTTACGTGATAGTGTCTACAAATGGCGTTATATATACTGGAATTTTTATTTATTTATTTATACTAGCAATGGCGGCAATCATCGACTTATAGCGGGACTGCGGCAGCCATTCTGACACTGGGGGGGAACTGACTAACTGCCACTTACATCCCCAGTGACACTAATACAGTGATCAGTGCTAATAAAAAGCACTGACACTGTACTAATGACACTGGGCAGGAAGGGGTTAACATCTGGAGCGATCAAAGGGTTAACTGTGTGCTGTCTGTGTTTTATTGTGTGCTGTGTTTTACTATGGAGAGCTGATGTTTTGTATCTCTCTGCTGTGATAGAAAGCAGCATTTTCTTGCTGGCAGGAGAGAGACTTGTGTTGTTTACATACAGACCTCTCCCCTGTCAGGGTTATAAGACAATCGCCAAGTGCCGGCCAGGACCTGGCGATTGACATCCCTAGCTGCGAATAGTGGCACAGGTAGGGCGACGGGCGCGTGCGTCCCCTGCCTGGAAATGCAAATCACATATATATACGTGATTTTGCACAGCCCTGCCACAATTTAGCAGTACTTCTGCTATAGGGCAATGGGAAAGGGGTTAATGGGAAACTCCAGCAAAAGCTTTCTTTGTGTTTGGTCAGAAGCTCTGTATGATTCGTATTCCTCTGTGTCACTGTTGGGGAGGTTCCCTTTCCTTTCCTATCATGTCATTAGAACAGGAATAGGAAAAGAAAAGGGGGAATTAATAGGGCCCCCCCTTTTTGTTATGGGACTGTGGGAGGGGGAATAAGGTTTCAAGTCTCCCCCTCTCTGTATAAATACAGTGGGGAAACATTCTAGAAGGTCTGAAGGAGTTTTAGTCCCCCCCACTGGCGTGAGGAGGACAAAACACCACTAACCACTTGAGCTCCTGAGGATTTACCCCCCTTAATGACCAGGCCTCTTTTTGCTACTCGGCGCTGCACTAATTCAACTGATAATTGCGCGGTCATGCAATGCTGCACCCAAACGAAATTTACGTCCTTTTTTTCACACAAATAGACCTTTCTTTTGGTGTAATTTGATCACCTGTGCACTTTTTATTTTTCACGCTATAAACAAAAAAAGGCCAAAAATTTTGAAGAAAAACAATATTTTTTACTATCAGCTATAAAAAAATATATAGTAAACTCAAAGTTGGTTATAAATTTAGGCCAAAATGTATTCTGCTCCATGTTTTTGTTAAAAAAAATCCCAATAAGTGTATATTGATTGCTTTGTGTGGAAGTTATAGCGTCTACAATCTATGATATAAATACTGCAATTTACACCATTTTTCTGCTGTACAGCGCTGCGCTAGTTTAACGGACAATTGCGCGGTCATGCAATATGGTACATAAATGAAATTTACATCCTTTTTTCCCCACAAATTGAGCTTTCTTTTGGTGGTATTTGATCGCCTGTGCGGTTTTTGTTTTTTGCGCTATAAAAAAAAGGCTGACATCTTTGAGGAAAAAAAAACAATATTTTGGACTTTTTGCTATAAAACATGTCCAGTAAAAAAAATGCAAAAATCAAATTTAGTCATAAATTTCTGCCAAAATGCATTCTGCGACATGTCTTTGCTAAAACAAAAAACCAATACGTGTAAATTAATTGGTTTACGTGAAAGTTATAGCGTTTACAAATGGCGGGAAAGATACTGGGATTTAAAATTTTTATTTATACTAATAAGGGCGCCGATCAGCGACTTATGGCGGCAATCAGCGACATATGACGGCGACCAGCGACTTATGGCGGGACTGCGGCGGACATTTTGACACTGGGGGGGGGGACTGACTTGGGGTCACTGACATCCCCAGTGACACCAATACAGTGATCAGTGAAAAAAAAACACTGAAACTGTACTAATGTCACTGGGGAGGAAGGGGTTAACATTTTTAGAATTTGCTGTGTAAGGGGAGTGTTTTACTAGGGGGCGGGGGTGTGTACTGGACGGGGGGAGGGAGGGGGGAGCTGATCGAGGGAGAGAAACTCTTCTCTCGCTCTTCAGCTTGTCGGCGAACTGTCACAGAGCAGGGCTGTGTGTAAACAATGCAGCCCTGCTCTTTGTTAGTGATCACCGCTCATAGCGGGAAAACGGCCGGTAGAAACCGTCCGTGACCCGGCGGCGGAGACAGGCTGCTGACACCCGTGGGACAGGTAGGGCGGGCGCGCGCCTCGCACGCGCCCCCTACCTGTTTTGAAGGCAGCCATTTTAAAAAGTGCTTTTGCCTACGAGCGCCGCCCTGCCACCGTTTATATGCGGTGGCTGGGCGGCAAGTGGTTAAAGTTTCAAGTTCCCCCATGATATACTAATATAATGGGGATGATTCTAGAAATTGGGAGTTTTAAGCCCCACACTACACCTGGAGAGTTTTAAGCCACCCCCAGGGTATATTATATAATGGGGAAGATTCTAGAAATTGGGAGTTTTTAGCCCCCCACTACACCTGGGCAGTTTTAAGCCACCCCCAGGGTATATTATATAATGGGGAAGATTCTAGAAATTGGGGTTTTTTAGCCTCCCACTACACCTGGACAGTTTTAAGCCACCCCCAGGGTATATTATATAATGGGGAAGATTCTAGAAATTGGGATTTTTGAGCCCCGCACTACACCTGGACATTCCTGGAAGAAAAAAGTGACCAATAGGGAGAAGAATTGTGAGGAGAGGGCTATAAAAGGGGAGTCCATTAATGGAAAAAAACAGAAACCTGGGAGGCATTTCAGTGGTGCTCCCTCCCACCCACCCTTTTCGTGGCGGCCAATTATTATTGGTAAGTATCATATTTAATGATGGTAAAATACGTATGTAAATTGAAAAACATTGTATGATTGATAAGTGTTGTGTTCATGAGTACAGCTGGAGTCGTAGTGACTAAGCTGGGGGTTTTTTTGAGTAAGATTAATTTAAGTACAAATGTTTTACAATTATTAGTAAACTAATATGTAAAAATAAAGTGTTATTATAAAGAATGATATTTAAACCAATAATAAAATGGCTGCAGCCAAGTTGGCACCAAAACAATAAGAGTTGTGGTCTTATTGTATAGAATATAGAATACTGCCTACAGTCCCGTAGGGATGTGGTTTGGATTTGCTGCTACAACTGGTTTCTGGTGAACCTCTAGATTCGCAAAATATGGAAATTGCAAATTTTTGGCTGAAAACTTGGCAGGTTTGCAGCCGCAAATAAGGAATCTTTCTATTACAGTGTATGTGCCAAATCTGAGATAATGTTTTGGGTTTTTTTGGAATGTAAAAAGCCATGGTAGTGCCTGGCTTCCCATGCCTTTTGTTTGACAACAGCTTGCTTATGGCCCCTACCAGTGGTCAGAATTGGATAACAGGATTCACCTCCCATTGATTTCAATAGCATTTGCCGTAAAGTTTGCGATCTTTGCAATTCAAGCAAGAACCACTAAACGTTTCGCAAACTGAACCAAGGCAGATTCACTCATATCTAGGCATGGAACTACCAGTTGGAATATTTTTAGGGAAGAGGCTTGGAGGGACCACTCGCACAGATGAAGGAAGCCTTCCAGAGCAAGGAAAAATTAAATATCACACCTTATTCCACGCCAAGTGTAGCCAAGTGCGGCAGGGTCTGTGTGCTCATCTGTCCCCCCCCCCCCAGGGTAATATAAACTTTGGAGTAGGTTGTGTGTGTGCAGACCCAACCATGCTCACCCCCCACCTTGCACAGTGACTGATTAATGGAGGCTAACAGACTGTGGGCATCAAGTCCAACAAATCCTTGCATCTGGAGGAGGAAAAGCTTCACTGTTTTCCTGGGCAAACTGATCTTGATTGGGGCAGTCCAGGGAAGATAATGGTGGGTACAGGTATTTTGGTATATGATGGTATATGATGTGTGGCCCTCAGCCCTCAGTAGCCTGAGGGAGGAACATTGATTAGTTTAAAAACATTGATCTCTACTAGTCTCATGCAACATATTCCAGATTTCATATTGTCTTCTGCAGCATATTCCTATCCAAACATGTAGCATGTCCACACTCTCTGGCCTCCATGTTCTATACAGTTCCTACCAGTCCTCTAAAGCATTACATATACTGGGCATTATGTGAGGCCCTCTGGTGATGTCAGGGGCTGCATTTGAGGCCCCCTTTAGCTCCTAAGTAGATAACCACTGCATTAAATGGACCATGACATCTGAGGCCAGTAAGAAGGGCTCCCGATTATGCAGCACTCTGATTGCCTGCTGACGTCATTGGTGCCCTTCCTACCTGATTGTTAGTAGTTGACTGTGAACTGTTAGTAACAGCTCAGTCACAGCTTCTGAGCCCTTATGGAGCTCACCCCAGAACAAGACAGCAACACATATACAGTATATGGAAGCTGGATGTAAAGGGGTTAAATATTGGGTTGTTTTAAGATAACATAATTAAACTGGCTCAGATCCTATGCAGAATTGTTGCATCTTCACGTAGCGCTCTGCAACCTACCTCTATCAGTGTTTGTAGAATGGACAGGAGAAAAATTGGAGTCATAGGATAGAGACGCAGCATAAAGATCTTTTCTTGTTTGTGAAGAATTACTCTACAATCTCTGTCCTTACAACATCCTTACCATTTCTTTGTCTCGGTATACAGGCAATTTTTCTTTTCTTTTCCTCCTCTGCATACCTGCTGTTCGTAGGTGTTTGACCTCATCAGTTAAGTCACATAGGAATGCGTTATTAATGAAATTATGATTTACTAATAGGACACTCCGGGGGATAGAATGATTCAGCAGATGTTCCGTCCTTGATTTTATGTCACTTTCAACCTGACAATAGAAGAACATCAGAAGGAGGAAAACACAAAACCAGCCACTGGACTCCATGTACTCAGCAATCAGCCAGAGAGGAAAATTAAACGATAATGGCTCTAAAATATAAGTGTGGTTAGGTACGTAACCTCAGGCATGTCTTAAAAAGTCAGAATAAAAAGATCATAAAGGAAAAAAGTAAAAGCTATGTTCAGTAAAACTCCCCAGGAACCCAGACTAAGGGGAAAATGCCATGCTCTTTTTTTTTTAAATGTACAGTATACCTGTATTCTCCAAAAATACTTAAAAGGAAAGCAATTTTCTGTAATTTTATTATTTTATTATAGTCTTGATTAAAAAAAATACTATTTTCATTTTGCTTTAATCACATAAATATGACAAAATGCATATGGATGTTTTGTATTATCTATCTAGCTATTGGCTGTTTTTCATGTGTTTGTTAGACTTTAGACTTGCTGTTTACAAAGTGCATCAGCTCAAGCCGAAATTTATACACACAATTCAAAGATCCAGAGAAGTGACCCCCACCCCCACCCCATACACACACACACTTTCCCTCACTGTTCAAATAGACATGTAGGGCATTTCAATCAGAGCTGGAAAGTCCGAAGGCAAGCTGCTTCTGCTGCTCTCTTACTTTAGAAAACATATGGTGCTCTGTAAAATTAATATCAAGCATGCATCCTGTATTCAATATTTATTTAAAAAAAAAACAAAGGCATTATTTTTTCTTGGAAAGCAATTCCAAAAAAATGGAAGTCAGCTGTGGCTCCCACCTTGGTTTTTTGTAAGTCCCTTGTAAACTCAGTTCTCCCATTATACAGTATAAGGCTACACATGAATCTAGAGGTTGCCCCAAATTCACCAAAGGACAGAGCACATGGCTCACCTCAAATTATAATAATATGCATGCTGATGATAAATACTTAAGTCAATCCTGAATGACTGCAGTCCCCTCATTGGTAGGGGAAGGAACGATGTCCTTATGTACTGAATGCGTAGGTGGGAGAGAGGAAATGCTTCTTTATAGCCATCTATGCAAGCTATTAACCTTGAATACAATCTACCAAGAATCTGACTAATCTAGTGAACCTGAGTGTACTTGACTGCTATATAATAATTCAAATACATAAAGCAAAGACCAATTTCAGACTTTAGAGGCACTGCGACAAAAATATTTAAAAAAACACTTTATTATAAGAATGTATACCATACACATCAGTTACATACAGTATTATTATTATTATACAGTATTTATAAAGCGCCAATAGTTCGCTCAGCGCTGTACATTTCAAAGGGGGACAGAACATGTGACAGAACAACAACAATACAATGCAAAACTTGAGGGGATTGAGGACCCTGCTCTTTCAAGCTTACAATCTAGGAGGGAGGGGATGGTGGCACAGGAGAAGATAGCTGTGGGGGATGGAGTGGTAGGAAGAGTGGAGGAGGTCGGCAAGTTAGCAGGGGGTGGGGTAGGCTTCCCTGAAGAGGTGGGTTTTCAGGGTGCGCCTAAAGGAGAGGAGAGTAGGTGATAATCTGATGGGTTGGGGCAGAGGATGGGTGACACCCTGCAGAAGTCCTGGAGGCGGGCATGAGAGGAGGAGACCAGGGAACTAGAGAGAAGGAGGTCTTGTGAGGAGCGGAGTGTGCGTGCTGGGCGGTACTTTGATATTAGGTCAGTGATGTAGTTCGGGGCAGTATGGTGGACAGCTTTGTACGTCAGTGTTAGGATTTTGAATTTGATCCGTTGCGCAATCGGAAGCCAGTGGAGGGATTGGCAAAGGGGGGTGGCGGAAACGGAGCGGTTGGAAAGGTGAATGAGTCTGGCAGCCGTATTCAGGATGGACTGAAGCGGGGATAGCCAGCGGCGAGGCAGGCCAGTGAGGAGGGAGTTGCAATAGTCTAGTCGTGATATGATGAGGGAGTGGATGAGCTGTTTAGTGGTTTCTGGGGTTAGGAACGTGCGGATTTTGGCGATGTTGCAGAGGTGGAGCCTGCACGAGTTTGTTAAAGATTGGACTTGGGGCTGGAAGGATAGGTTGGAGTCCAGAATGACACCAAGTACTCTGGCCTGCGGGGCGGGTTTGATAGTGGCGTTGTTGGACGTGATGGAGAAGTCAATGGGGGGTGGTGTCTGGGCTGGGGGGAAGACAAGAAACTCGGTTTTGGAGAGGTTCAGTTTAAGGAAGTGGAGTGACATCCAGTCTGATATGTCGCTCAGTAGGTGTGTGATTCGGGCGGAGACCAAGGGGGTGAGGTGGGGGGTTGTACATGTTGTTCCACTAAGAATACAAGACTCCCATAGAGGGGGATAGGGTATTCTATGCTGGTTAGAAAATTCTTCAAATATTTTTCTTATTAAATTTGACACAAATGTACCGCATCCCGGTAAAGATATCAAAAGACATAAATCGAATGTCGATATGGGTAATCACATAGTAGTTACTGGACATGTTTCGCGACATTATAATTTCTTCAGGAGTTACTACATAGAGAAAAGAATTGAATATAAGTATAACATAATATCAAATATTATAGAATTATTTATGAATAGAAGACTTAAAAAATACCTTGAGGTATCGGTTACAGAGCAGAACGTGTGTCAGGATAGATGATGATAACGCATGGATCAAAAGTGTTTTGAAAACAACCCTTCTATGGGGACTGCCAAGTGGTGCCCTATCCTTATGGGATCCCCCTGCTGCCTTGCTTGACACACTTTTAATCCATGCATTATTATCATCTATCCCGACACGTTCTGCTCTGTAACTGATACCTCAAGGTATTTTTGAAATCATATATTCACAAATAATTCTATAATATGGGATATTATGTTATACTTATATTCAGTTCTTTTCTCTATGTAGTAACTCCTGTAGAAGCGATAATATCGCGAAACATGTCACGTAACTATAGACTAACTACTATGTGATTACCCATATCAACATTCGATTTATGTCTTTTGCAGGGGCGGACTGACCATTTGGAAACTTGGACCATTTGGAAACTCGGGCACTGCCCGAGGGCCCGGGTCAGTAGGGGGCCCCATGAGATGCCCCTGGTACCTTTTTCATAGGCTTTTTTGAGTTTGGGCAAGGACACAGGGGCCCCATGATCCCCTATTGCCCGGGGGCCCCATGAGTTGTCAGTCTGCCCCTGGTCTTTTGATACCTTTACCGGGATATGGTAAATTTGTGTCAATCTTAATAAGAAGAATACTTGAAGAATGTTGTAACCAGAATAGAATACCCTACCCCCCTATATGGGGAGTCTTGTATTCTTAGCGGAACAACATGTATGTAACTGATGTGTATGGTATACATTCCTATAATAAAGTGTTTTTAAAAATATTTTTGTCGCAGTGCCTCTAAAGTCCACAATTGCCCTTTGCTTTATGTGTTTGAATGTTACAGGACGTGACACATAGGAGCCTATTATATGCCCCTACAGTTGGTCACTCTGTACAGGATATTTATTCATGTTATTACTTGACTGCTATGTCTCCCCATTCAGTGGTGCAACTGCAATTCTTTATTTTTATTGTACCTTGAGCCATGCCTCAAATGGCTATGTTTTGTACTTAACCTCAAACTTAATAAAAAGAATGTAACCACTTGAGCTCTGGAAGGTTTTACCCCCTTCATAACCAAGCCGTTTTTTTTGCTGTTCAGCACTGTGCTGCTTTAACTAGCAATTACGTGATCATGCAACACTGTACGCAAATTAAATTTTTATTTATTTAATTTATTTCAGGTACTTATATAGCGCTGTCAATGTACGCAGCACTTTACATATGTATTGTACATTCACATCAGTCCCTAACCCTCAAGGGGCGTACAGTCTAAAGTCCCTAATTTACATTCATACATACACATACTAGGGCCAATTTAGACAGGAGCCAATTCACCTCCCAGCATGTCTTTGGAGTGTGGGAGGAAACCAGAGTACCCGGAGGAAACCCACACAGGCACAGGGAGAACATGCAAACTCCAGACAGGAGGTGCCGTGGCTGGGATTCCAACCAATGACCCTAGTACTGTATTGCCAGGCAGAAGTGCTAACCATTTAGCCACTGTGCTGCCCATTTATAATTTTTTTCACAGAAATAGAGCTTTTTTTTGTGATATTTGATTACTTCTTGGTTTTTTTGTTTGTTAGTTTTATTATATAAAAAAAATCATATAAAAAATTTTAAATATATAAATATATAAAATAATATAAATATATAAAATATAAATATATAAAATAAATAACATATAAAAATACAAAACATATATATTCTTCTTTCTGTTCTAAAACATATACAATAAAAAATAGAAAAATCCAAATTTTACATAAATTTAGGCCAAAATGTCTTTGGTAAAACAAAATGTCTGCGTGTCTGCATGACTTTGATAAAACAAAAAAATACCAATAAGTGTATATTAACTTCTTGCCGACCGCGCATAGCCGAATGACGGCTTCACCGCGGCCGGCCAGTTCTGAGTGGACGTCATATGACGTCCTCCCAGAACGCGCTCTCCTGCGCGCCCCAGGGGGCGCGCACCCGGCGATCTCCGTGATCGCTGTGTCCTACGGACACAGCTGATCACGTGATGTGGTGAAAGGCCGATCCCACCGGCCTTTTACCACGTGATCAGCGGTGTCCAATGACACGCTGATCACAGGGAAATGCAAGTGCCGGTTCTCGGCTGCACTTTCCTCACGCTGTCAGATCGTGAGGAAAGTACTGCCGAGAACCGGCAGTTGTCAGAGCGGGGATCGGCACCGATCATCAGGGCACTGATGATCAGTGCCCTGATGATCGGTGCCCAGCAGTGACACCCGCAAGTTACGCCCAGCAGTGCGCCCACTAGCCCCGCCCACCCGTTCCCAGCAGTGCCCCCACCTGTGCCCAGCAGTGCCCCCACCTGTGCCCAGCAGTGCCCCCACCTGTGCCACTCTGCAGTGCCACCTACCTGTGCCCAGAAGTGCCACCTACATGTGCCCAGCAGTGCCACCCACCTGTGCCCCCCCACCAGTGCCACCCACCTGTGCCCACCAGTGCCACCCACCTGTGCCCACCCACCAGTGCTGCCCACCAGTGCCACCAGTGCCACAGAAATAGAGCTTTTTTTGTGATATTTGATTACTTCTTGGTTTTTTTGTTTGTTAGTTTTATTATATAAAAAAAATCATATAAAAAATTTTAAATATATAAATATATAAAATAATATAAATATATAAAATATAAATATATAAAATAAATAACATATAAAAATACAAAACATATATATTCTTCTTTCTGTTCTAAAACATATACAATAAAAAATAGAAAAATCCAAATTTTACATAAATTTAGGCCAAAATGTCTTTGGTAAAACAAAATGTCTGCGTGTCTGCATGACTTTGATAAAACAAAAAAATACCAATAAGTGTATATTAACTTCTTGCCGACCGCGCATAGCCGAATGACGGCTTCACCGCGGCCGGCCAGTTCTGAGTGGACGTCATATGACGTCCTCCCAGAACGCGCTCTCCTGCGCGCCCCAGGGGGCGCGCACCCGGCGATCTCCGTGATCGCTGTGTCCTACGGACACAGCTGATCACGTGATGTGGTGAAAGGCCGATCCCACCGGCCTTTTACCACGTGATCAGCGGTGTCCAATGACACGCTGATCACAGGGAAATGCAAGTGCCGGTTCTCGGCTGCACTTTCCTCAC
The DNA here is from genome assembly GCF_062004578.1 of Staurois parvus. NCBI lineage: Eukaryota > Metazoa > Chordata > Amphibia > Anura > Ranidae > Staurois > Staurois parvus. The sequence continues at coordinate 5,896,532 of NW_028318068.1, forward strand.
GCTGTCAGATCGTGAGGAAAGTACTGCCGAGAACCGGCAGTTGTCAGAGCGGGGATCGGCACCGATCATCAGGGCACTGATGATCAGTGCCCTGATGATCGGTGCCCAGCAGTGACACCCGCAAGTTCCGCCCAGCAGTGCGCCCACTAGCCCCGCCCACCCGTTCCCAGCAGTGCCCCCACCTGTGCCCAGCAGTGCCCCCACCTGTGCCACTCTGCAGTGCCACCTACCTGTGCCCAGAAGTGCCACCTACATGTGCCCAGCAGTGCCACCCACCTGTGCCCCCCCACCAGTGCCACCCACCTGTGCCCACCAGTGCCACCCACCTGTGCCCACCCACCAGTGCTGCCCACAAGTGCCACCCTCCAGTGCAGCCCAGCAGTGCTGCCAGTCAGTGCCACCAGTCAGTGCCCAGGGGTTGTGCCAGTCAGTGCCGCCAGTCAGTGCCCAGAAGTGATGCCAGTCAGTGCCGTCTATCAGTACCCATCATCAGTGTCACCTATCAGTGCCGCCTATCAGTGCTGCATATCAGTGCCGCCTATCCGTGCCACCTCATTAGTACTGCCTATCAGTGCCCTTTATCGCTGCCTATCAGTGCCCATCAGTGCCGCCTATCAGTGCCCATCAGTGCCGCCTCATCAACGCAAATCAGTGAAGGAGAAAAATACCTGTTTGAAAAATTTTATAAAAGAAACAAATAAACTTTTTTTTTTTTTCAAATTTTTTGCACTTTTTTTAATTTATAGCGCAAAAAGTAAAGCGCCCAGTGGCGATTAAATACCACCAAAAGAAAGCTCTATTTGTGAGGAAAAAATGATCAAAATTTCATATGGGTACAATGTTGCATGACCGCGCAATTGTCAATCAAAGTGCGGCAGCGCTGAAAGCTGAAAATTGGCCTGGTAAGGAAGGGGGTATAAGTGCCTGGTAGGCAAGTGGTTAATTGGTTTGTGAGAAAGTTATAGCATCTACAAAATATGATAGATATATTTAAAAACTGATCAGTTCTGATGTACTGACAGCCTAATTTCGTAATTCGCTAAAGTGCCAGGACAGTACAAACACCCCCAAATGAACCCTTTTTGCAAAGTACACAGTCTGTTATATAGTAAGAGGCATGGCAAGTTTTTGTAAGTTGGATTTTTTTTTACAATTTATTTTACATGTTGTCACCAGTGCAGTACAGCGTCATCATGTGACTGGTGTGACTGATGACAGTAAAAAAAAAAAACAGGTAATCAGGTACCATGTGATTGTTGTGGGCCAATCATAGTTCTCAACAGTAAGCAAGTTGTTCATGAATGGAAAGCCATTCATGAGAGGTTGTTATGGTTATCAAGTGACTACTATGACTAAACATAGCGATCACATGATACTCAATTACTGGTTACTAGTAACAGTGGTCCACTGTGTCTAGTGGGCACAGCGGCCACAGAAGGGGCACTCTGCACACTCCTAAACTGGAGTAGGCACAATCGCGTATATATACATGACTGAGTCTACATATGGCGCTCTGCTGCAGTAAATGTACTGTGGCAGCGCGGCAAGTTATTAAAAAAAAGCATTATATACACTATATGGCCAACTGGGTGTGAACATCTGATCATCACGCCTATGGCCAAAAGTCTGTAGACCCCCTTCCATATGACTGAGTTAAAAGATAAGTTCTCCTTTTTACAAAAAATAATAAATGCACATTTTTTTGCAGGTAAATAAATGTTCATTTATTAATTTTTGTTTCGAGAGCATTGCACTGCAGATCTGTCAGTATGTACAGGCAACCAGGTATACTGACAGGAAGATTCAATAAACTACCATGGCGCTCCACAGTGCCATGGTAGTTCATTGAGAACCACATGCTGGCAGCTACAAAGGCTGTTGGGACTTGTAGTTCATTCACAGTGAATGAATGATGCAGCCGAGTGGGCAGATCCCTGCACCTCCCAGGGGCGTACTGACAACTCATGGGGCCCCGGGGCAATAGGGGATCATGGGGCCCCTGTGTCCTTGCCCAAACTCAAAAAAGCCTATGAAAAAGGTACCAGGGGCATCTCATGGAGCCCCCTACTGACCCTGGGCCCTCGGGCAGTGCCCGAGTTTCCAAATGATCAGTCCGCCCCTGGCACCTCCATTTTTATTGTTAATTGTGGCAGCTAGCGAGGAGGAGATGATCCTTCACTAGCTGTCAGAATGGGGAGCAGGGAGGAGTGGGGGCCGGTCCATTCATAACATGTTACAAGTTGCACCCTAAATATGGGTGTAACATGTTATGAAATGTGCTGAACTTATCCTTTAAGGTGTTTCCAGTGAAGGGTATTGTTAATACTACAGAATATGAAGACATTTTAGACCATTATGTGCTTCCAACATTGTGATAACACTTTGGTGAAGGTCCTTTGGTGTTGCAGTATGACTGCAACCCTGTGTATAAAGTCATCTCCATAAAGACGTGGTTTGGTGTTGAGGAACTCAAGTGGCCTGCACAGAGTGCTGACCACAGCCCTACTGGACAGCTTTGGAATAAATTACAATGCTGGTTTTCAGTCAGGTCTTCTCATCCAACATCAGTACCTGACCCCGCAAATGCTCTTTTGGCTGAATGGAGACAAATTCATTTAGACACAGCAAAATCTCAAGGGAAGCCTTCCCTGACAGCTCCATAAAGCTACGGTTTGATGTGTTTGGTGTAAAGGAGCTTGAGTGGCCTTCACAAATTCCCACACATTTACTCTAAATCTTTCTAGGAAGGTTTCCCAGAAGATTGGAGGTTGTTATAGCTTCAAAGGAAGGGGAGCACTTCGTATCAGTGCTTAGGGTTTTGGATTGTGATGTCCAACAAGCACATATAGGTGTGATGGTCAGGTTCCCACAAGCGTTTGGCTTTATAGTTATTTGATTTACATTGTAGACTTTCCCCAATTGCAAATACTACTCAGTTTGTGTCCATTTTTTGGCTGGACGTTTTATTTAATGGATCATAAAATAGTCAGCAAAATGAAAAGTGTGGAAATACTTTGGGGAAACTATATTTCAGGACATTCTGAGAACTCTGCAAGATGAAAATGTTACATGATACTATTTACAATTCTGCATTTGTTTCATTCTACGTCCCTCTATAATGCCCTCGGGCTCACTACCACTTTTGCAGCTACTAAGCAGAACAATGCTGATTCATTTGTATAAGACAAACTTAGTTTTTGCAAAGGGAAAGTAGAACAAATCTTGTACATAATGAGGAAGCAACCCCTAGCCTGGATGTTACCAGCCAAACAAAATACATTTGTATCATAATAATTATGGTAATTATAATATTTGATTATGATAATTATATTAGTAAAGGCATTTTTGCTGAAACATGGAAGCTGCCATCGTTGACTGCTCATTCTGAACACACCAGCTGCCTGGCAGTCTTGCCTATCTGCAAATCAAATTCTAAACTCGTTATCAGAGTACAGAATGGTAGTATTGGAGTACTGTAAATAGAACTTTGGACTTTACTCTGAGTTTCCATTTGCATACTTCTTCCCAATGACTCAGAGCTTGAAGCCCTTTGCTCAGCATAACAGCCAGGCAATTAGGATTTTTCAGAAAGTGGTCAGCAATAACAACTGCCATATTTCTGTTAGGAAAGGATTTAGTATTGATTTATGTTACCAGTCTAAAGATAGGCAAACTAATTGACTGCCTTCTATTTTTGCCTGAACACTGGATAACCTACTGATATTCTTTGTGTTTTCTTTATTCTTAACAGAATGAAACCTGACGTTTAGTATGGTAATTCTTACATAGTTAATTTGGTCAAGCTTGGGCCAATGTAATTATATATGTTTCATACCTGTGGGATCCCCCCATGGAACCTAGAAATCAGTATAGTGGGTACCATTAATACAGTGATCTTCACAGGATCCAGACACTAGTGGCAATCACTGTAGTAGCGTTGCCTACTACAGCGATCCCATTTTCCAAGGGGATCCCACAGATATGGCACATACATAGGAACATTGGCAGGGGTGTATTTTCCACAAGGCAAACAAGGCATTTGCCTAGGGTGGCATCTTTTAGGGGGGCAGCACTGTCCCTCGGAAGAAGGGACAGAAGAAGGGACACATGTGGCATGGGGACCTGGTGGGTTCCGAGAGAGGCTGTGAGTTTTATGACAGTGTATGCACAGTCTGACTCTCGTTCCCGGGGATGTCCACAGCTGTGAAGGTGAGTGTCTTTTTCTCTCTCGCAGTGGGGGATGGTGACTGGTGTATGGGGGCAGTGGTAGTAGAAGGCTGTCTCGGGTGGGGGGCAGGGGTGTTGTTGGTCAATGTCAGGCTCTCTCTGCAGGTGGGGGGGGACCACCAATTTTTATGTTGCCTAGGGCAGCACAAAGCCTAAATACGCCACTGTACACTGGTCCAAGCTGGACCAATGTAACTATGTAAAAATTGCCATACCTGAACTTCACCTTTAAACAAAAATGTGTGTTATGGGTATTCTATGGAGGTTGGGAAGATTACCATTTACTTTCATTGTCCATGAGAGGTCTGCCCAAGTACTAATCACTTGAAGCTATACTCCAGGAAAAAAACTAATTTATGGACATTTGCTATGAACAAAATAAATTACCTAGAATGATGGGTGACCTATGTGTGGATGGTGCTGCATTGGTATACTACTGGAAGTAAAAAGCTTATGGCACTGAACAGTGCTGGGACAAAGTTGTCCAGTGCCCAGGGCAAAGATGCCAACCTTCGCCCCCCTCCCCCGCTCACGATGTGTAAGCTTAGGGGATCCTATGCACAGCAGTCCCTCGCTTGTCAAAATCACAACCGCTATCCCTACTCTTGTTGGGCCTTGTAACAGAAGGAAGGTGCCCCCATCCCTACAGTAAACCATTGTGCCCAGGGCAACCATAAATCTATGAAAAAAGAATTTGGGTGACCATTAGAGAGATATCAACATATTCATTAGTTTTCTAATATAGGGTTATGCATAACAGTTTTTTTTAACTTATATATGTCTATAGAGATATAATAAAAAACTATTTTTGTAACAAGCAGGTTTTTTCTGTGAGTGCTAAATTGAAATCTCTGTATATTCTATTTTCCATAAACTACTTTTTAAATAACTTTGCAACAGGATTAAACTGTGCTTCTTCCATATGAGCGTTGACAGATTGTAATCAGGTATGACTGATGGCAAAGTTTTAACATCGCATCGGTAAAAAAAAAACAGTATAGTAATGACAAACACCATAACTAGATATGGAAATTTTTCTGACTCTGCTCTGCTTTGTATCTAATTGATTTCCCATAACCATACACAACTGGCACTATTGATAACCATTTGACATCTACCGCTACTATATTTTGTGAATTAAAATTTAGTACCAATTGCTGTCTATTCCCCTTCTGTGTTTAATGGCAGATATTCCTCTAATCATATTAAAAAAAAGAGTGTAATGCTGCTTGCAATTCGAACCGACAGCTGCAATACATAATAGCAGCTGAAATGGAGTCATTGTGAGAGAAATGTGAAATATATCATGGTCTAGCCATATACACTGAGAGGTTCATTCTGTAAAATTGTCTTTTTTTAACCAGCTCACAAACAACGTTCTTCTGTTGTTTATCCTGCTCAGAATTAAGTGAAATTAAATGAAAGACAAAATGTGTGTGGGATTTACAAGCTAATTGCATTCCTGTGCTATATTTTAGGATAAAGAGACTAGAATTAGAAAAACGAACCTCAAATTGCATCATTTTGGAGAGAAAAAAATTGACATGTAGGCTATTTGGATATAAAACTGCTATTTCGGAGTGAAGAGCTATTCATTGTAGGAGTTTGGGTGGCCATATTTTGCCCAATTTAGTGCTGTTTTTGAATTGTAACTCCTTTTTTTTTTAATTTTTCCCCCATCCTTCTGTATTGAAGAAAAATGTGCCGAGTTTGGGGAAGCCATTTCTTTATTCCAGCATGACTGTGACACAGTGTACAAAGCCAGCACCATAAAGACAAGGTTTGAGGAGTTTGGTGAGGAGGAACTCCAGTGGCCTGCACCGAGCTCTGACCTCCAGGCCATTCAACTGTGTTGGGATGAATTGGAACACCAACTTCAAGCCAGGACATCCCATTTAGCATCTGTATTTGACCTCACAAGATCTTTCATTTCAAACCCTACCACCTTTTTTCTTTTAATGGGCTCCCTGCAGGATTATGCCATGATGTGAGACCGCAGACTTAGCACATTATAGCAGGCTTACCTTTAAAGTGGGGCCTACCAGCCATATAATGTCACCACTGCCATTACTCCAAACTTCACCTGGTTCAACTTCCATCTTTGCTCTCCTCGGTCATGTGAATGGCCGGGCCACAAAGACATTAAGCCTCGCATACACAGAATATAACTGGATATAACATTTATAGGTAAAGTTGATCCAGGGAATATCCGATTGCCTCTCGGGGGATCAGGAAGGAATATTTTCCCTGCAGGAGCAAATTGGATCATGCTTGGCTGGGATTTTTTGCCTTCCTCTGGATCAACTGTGGGTATAGGATTATAACTTTTTTTTTTTTAAATGGTTGAACTGGATGGACTTTTGTCTTTTTTCAGCCAGACTAACTATGTGCATGGGGTTAGCCATTGTGGCACAGCACTTTGCATTGGCTAGAACCGATGTGAATATCTCCTAAATGGAGCAAATTTAGGAGATATTCACCGTACCTGCAGGCTTACTATAATCTTATCTGTAGCTACAAATTGTAAATCAGAGTTTACAACCACTTTAAATGTTTAGTTCATCTTAACTGACTTTTGACAAAAATGCTATAGCGTCCGGAGTATAATTTCTATCCAATGCTTTGTTTTTTAATGCTTACTTTTTCATTTCATTTGCTCTCTCTTCTTTGTCCTACAGATGGAAGAACATACTGAGCGTTGGATGCGTGGACCTGGAAACTCAAGAGACAGTAGACTGTCTAGACTGGATAGAGAAGGAAGCCAAGTGTTCATTTGAGTTTCTGGGGTTGCGCATCGAATGCTTCTTACATATTGCCATCTGCAGGATGGGGGGTTGGGGCAATGAAATGAGCAGGTGAACTAGTAAGCATTTTTTACTGGACCACTGCATAGTAATGTACTGAGGATGCTGTAATGCTTGGGGATGTTTTTGCCAAAAGTCAGTAAAGGTGAGCTACCTCTTTAAATTGAAAAAAAAATTCCAACAGACACACTCCAACACCTTGGGGAAAGTCTTCCCAGAAAAGTAAAGGCTATTGTGGCCACAAAAAAGGAAAGGGGAGGGGATAACAGCTCAACGCCCATGATTTTGGAATGTGATGTCCAGTAACCTCATATAGGTGTGATAGACAGGTGTAAACAAACTTTTGACCATATAGTTTATTTCTCAACCAAGCCATAATGTATATTGCAGAAGGTACACATGCAGTCAGGGTTATATTTACCATAATGGCACTTATAAAGGTTAGAGATGGCACCACCAAGTCTCAAAATGTACAAGTCTTCATGTCCAAATAAACTTCTCTAAATATTATAGGAATATTTTTTAATCAAAGTATAACATCAAGTCAATTAAACTCCTGGGATATTGATCTGTTCAGTTAATTAGCAGAGGGGGTCGTTAATCAGTTTCAGCTGCTTTGGTGTTACTAGATGGGCAACAATGAGACGACCCCCAAACCAGGAATGGTTTTACAGGTGGAGGCCACTGACATTTTTTTCCCTTCTCTTCTCATCTTTTCTGGCTGTTTTTCATTAATTTTGCATTTGGCTAGGGTAAATGTCACTACTGGTAGCATGAGGCAATACTGGGACCCCACAGATGTTGCACAGGCAGTCCAACTCCTCCAGGATGGCACATCAATACGTGTCATTGCCAGAAGGTTTGCTATGTCTCCCAGCACAGTCTCAAGAGCATGGAGGAGATTCCAGGAGATAGGCAGTTACTCTACGAGAGCTGGACAGGGCCGTACAAGGCCCTTAACCCATCAGCAGGACCAGTATCTGCTCCTTTATGCAAAGAGGAACAGGATGAGCACTGTCAGAACCCTACAAAACGACCTCCAGCAGGCCACTGGTGTGAATGTCTCTGACCAAACAATCAGAAACAGACTTCATGAGGGTGGCCTGAGGGCCCGACGTCCTCTAGTGGGCCCTGTGCTCACTGCCTGGCACCACAGAGCTTGATTGGCATTAGACATTGAACACCACTGAATTGGCAGGTCCGCCACTGGCGCCCTGTGCTTTTCACAGATAAGAGCAGGTTCACCCTGAGCACATTTGACAGAGGTGAAAGGGTCTGGAGAAGCCATGGAGAATGTTATGCTGCCTGTAACATTGTTCATCATGACCGTTTGGTGGTGTGTCAGTGGTAGTCTGGGAAGGCATATCCATGGAGGGACGCACAGACCTCTACAGGCTAGACAATGGCACCCTGACTGCCATTAGGTATGAGGATTAAATCCTTAAACCCATTGTCTGACCCTACGCTGGTGCTGTGGGTTCTAGGTTCCTCCTGGTACAGGCAGTTCCTGGAGGATGAAGGAGTTGATACCATTAAATGGCCCCCACGCTCTCCTGACCTAAATCCAATAGAACACCTCTGGAATATCACGCTTTGGTCCATCTGACACGCCAGGTTGCACCTCAGACTGTCCAGGAGCTCAGTGATGCCCTGGTCCAGATCTGGGAGGAAATACCCCAGGACACCATCTGCCATCTCATTAGGAGCATGCCCCGACGTTGTCAGGCATACATACAAGTATGTGGGAGCCATACAATTTACTGAGCACCATTTTGACTTGCTGCAATGAAATTTCAGCAAAGTTAACTAGCCAACTGCATCATTTTTTTACTTTGATTTTCGGGGTGTCTTTGAATTCAGTCCTCTGTAGGTTGATAAATTTCATTTCCATCAAACGATGGGGCATCCTTAGATTCCTAACAGATTACCCCGTCCATATCAGTATAGAGATCCAGCAGAGAATTTTCCCCATTGAGATCTGATGTGTTTTCAGAGTGTTCCTTTAATTTTTTGAGCATTGTATATACATGGTAATAGGGTAAAATTGTTGTGTTAAACTGGCCCATTTTTTAACTAGCTTACAGAGTAAAGTGCAAATGGAAAGTCTTCGCACAGAACAAAAAAAAAAAACTATGTTCTCCAGCACACTTACCAGCTAGCCAACAAAAAAGAACACATTACAATGTCCAACTAACTGCATTAAAAAGAGGTTAAAGTGTTAATAAACCCAGGACCCTGCATTCACTATATCTGGTCTCCCTGGACCCTGTATTCACTATATCTGGTCTCCCAGACCCTGCATTCACTATATCTGGTCTCCCCGGACCCTGCATTCACTATATCTGGTCTCCATGGGCACTGCATTCACTATATCTGGTCTCCCACAGTACACAAAACATGGAAATGCAATTATTTTAGTAAATATAAACTGCTAAATACCTTTTCACATCAGCAGTATATAGCAGTCTTGTGACTTCTATCAGTGTCCAGCAGAGCACTGGTTAAAGCTTGTAGGAGGAGTTTTCATTCTCTCCTATGAGTCTGAAGAACCCCTGATCTCCTGTCTGGACAGTGCTGATTGGCCCTGTGCTGATCACATGCACTCTCCCCCAAAAACAAAAAAAAATCTCTCTAGCAATAAACACTAAATTGAGCAAGTGCAACTTGCCCCCAAGGCTCTATTCAATTAGCAGATGGATTAGGGGCAGTAGGCAAACGGGGAGGATCAGAGAAGACAGGATCAAACAGCCTTTTTACACAATGCAGAGGATTAACCGCTTAGGTTCCACAGCGAGTATAACAAACATGTTTTATTGCATATACAGACTGATTGTACTGTTGTGGGTTTAGTAACACCTTAAGTTGCACAACATTTATGAATATATGTGGAAGCCGCACTGCCTCAGCATTTTTGTATACACATAAAAACATTATAAATACCATTTCCAAAATCCGCACTTTCCTAACCCCAGAAACCACTAAACAGCTCATCCACTCCCTCATCATATCACGACTCGACTACTGCAAATCCCTCCTCACTGGCCTGCCTCGCCGCTGGCTATCCCCGCTTCAGTCCATCCTGAATACGGCTGCCAGACTCATCCACCTCACCAACCGCTCCATCTCCGCCACCCCCCTCTGCCAATCCCTCCACTGGCTTCCGATTGCGCAACGGATCAAATTCAAAATCCTAACTTTGACGTACAAAGCTGTCCACCATACTGTCCCGAACTACATCACTGACCTAATATCCAAGTACCACCCAACACGCACACTCCGCTCCTCACAAGACCTCCTTCTCTCTAGTTCCCTGGTCTCCTCCTCCCATGCCCGCCTCCAGGACTTCTCCAGGGCATCACCCATACTCTGGAGCTCCCTACCCCAATCCATCAGACTATCACCTACTCTCCTCTTATTTAGGCGCCCCCTGAAAACCCATCTCTTCAGGGAAGCCTACCCCACCCCCTGCTAATTTGCCGATCTCCTCCACTCTTCCAACCACTCCATCCCCCACAGCTATCTCCTCCTGTACCACCATCCCCTCCCTCCTAGATTGTAAGCTCGAAAGAGTAAGGCCCTCGAACCCCTTGTGTATCACATTGTATTGTTATTGTTCTGTCACATGTTCTGTCTCCTGGCGCTTTATAAATACTGTATAATAATAATAATAATAATAATAATAATTTCCCCACTTTTTTTTATAAATGATCGCATACCCTCTGTTCTTAGCTGCATAAGGAGCTCAGAGAGCTGGGGAAGGAAAAACAGCAGTACACTGATCTTCTCAGTGAATGGCTGCGCAGGAGATGCATGTCAGCAGAAGCCTGGTCATTGCAGGAGAGCAGGCTGAGTTCTCAGCATAGCAAAAAACACTGACCACGTTGTGTTCTTATGCCTAGTATGGTCAGTTTGTAAAAGGGAAGCTGAGGGACTATCAGGAATACCAGGGATATCACACAAAGGAAACAATACAAAGAGAACAGGACACTTTTTCATACAAGTACATGGTACAGCAGGCACATATCAGTAATAGGAAATGTAGGGTTGATATGTTCTTTAACCACCTCCCGCCCGCCATATAGTAATATGACAGACACAAGGTGGTTCTCTCGTCCTGGGAGGACGTCATATGACGTCCTCCCATTCTCACTGCGCATGCGCGGCTCAGAGAGCGCGCAGCTCGGTGATCGGCGGTGCGCTGTTTCCCTCGGACACAGTGGATCACCGATCCACGGAAAGAGACGAAGATGTCGACTCGGTCATGTGATCAGCTGTGTCCAATCACAGCTGATCACATGTAAACAGGGAAATGCCTGTTATCGGCATTTCTCTCCTCTCGGCTTTTCGCGTAGGGGACATGTACACTGATCATCAGAGCACTGATGATCAGTGTGCCCTGATGATCAGTGTAGCCCCAGCAGCGCCACCTGTCAGTGTCCATCAGTGCCTTGTGTCAGTGCTCATCAGTCCCTCATGCCAGTGCCCATCAGTGCCACATCAATGCCACATATCAGTGCCTACCAGTGTACATCAATGCCACATATCAATGTCCATCTGAGCTGCCTTTCAGTGTCATCCATCAGTGCCAGTCAGTGCCACCTATCAATGCCAATCAGTGCCACCTATCAGTGCTGCCAATCAGTGCCACCTCTCAGTGCCAGTCAGTGCCGCCTATCAGTGCGCATCAGTGCCACCTATCAGTGCCTGTCAGTGCCGCCTATCAGTGCCTGTCAATGCCGCCTAACAGTGCCAGTCAGTGCCTCCTATCAGTGCCAGTCAGTGCCGCCTATCAGTGCCATATATTAGTGCCATGTATCAGTGCTGCCTTTCAGTGCCCATCAGTGCCACCTACCAGTGCCTCATCAGTGCCCATCAGTGCTACCTATCAGTGTCCATCAGTGCAGCCTCATTAGCACTCATCAGTGAAGGCGAAAAATCACTTATTTACAAAATTTTATAACAAAAACTAAGAAAAAACTTTTTTTTTTCTAATTCTTCAGTGGTTTTTGGTTTGTTTAGGAAAAAATAAAAAACCCAGAGGTGATTAAATACACCAAAATAAAGCTCTACCTGTCACAAAAAAATGATAAAAATTTCATATGGGTACAGTGTTGCATGACCGCGCAATTTGCATTCAAAGTGCGACAGCGCTGAAAGCTGGAAATTGGCCTGGGCAGGAAGGGGGTATAAGTGCCCGGTAGGCTAGCGGTTAAAGGAACAGGGACACACCAGAAGCCCACAGCACAATGGTAGCTGAAGACATCCAATATTATTATTATACAGTATTTATAAAGCGCCGATAGTTCGCTCAGCGCTGTACATTACAGAGGGGGACAGAACATGTGACAGAACAATACCAATACAATGCAAAACATGAGGGGATCGAGGGCCCTGCTCTTTGGAGCTTACAATCTAGGAGGGAGGGGATGGTGGCACAGGAGGAGATAGCTGTGGGGGATGGAGTGGTAGGAAGAGTGGAGGAGGTCGGCAAGTTAGCAGGGGGTGGGGTAGGCTTCCCTGAAGAGATGGGTTTTCAGGGTGCGCCTAAAGGAGAGGAGAGTAGGTGATAATCTGATGGGTTGGGGCAGGGAGTTCCAGAGGATGGGTGACACCCTGGAGAAGTCCTGGAGGCGGGCATGGGAGGAGAAGACCAGGGAACTAGAGAGAAGGAGGTCTTGTGAGGAGCGGAGTGTGCGTGTTGGGCGGTACTTGGATATTAGGTCAGTGATGTAGTTCGGGGCAGTATGGTGGACGGCTTTCTACGTCAGCGTCAGCGCCCCTATATATCTCCCCACATCAATTCCAGCAAGCTAAATAAAAATGGCAACCACATCAATTATAACTAGATTTTAGAGTAAAGCTGTTATGTTTATTGTATCCCCATTGCAGATCAAGAAGACAGCACCACCCCCCAAAAATGGAAAAATCGTTAGAACATTTTGGGTTATTTTGTTTAACTCTTCTCGCTACATATGGATATTTGCAGCTAAATTTAGCAAAATAACTATACGGGATGCAGAGGAAAGCAAGGAGAGTTAGAAGAGTCTCTATTTATAGTTCAGAAGCCATGAATCCACCTGTCCTTTCTCTGTGTGCTGGCTGTACAGTTAGACAATGGCTTGTCCTATAAAGCAGACTTCATGTTGCCTCCAATAACACATTCTAGTATTATCCTTTACTAATTAATCAAGTGACACAAGGGCAAAGGACCATCAGGAAGGACGTCATCATCTGGAATGCCACAAAGTAGAATGGTCAGGTGAGCCCCTAACATTCATTCACCATGATACTTCACTCAATGTTGGCCAAGGAACAAAATCACTAGAATGTTAAATGTACAAATGAGAGTATTAAGTCTTTGAAAATCAGGATGTAATACTGACTTAAAGTGTTACTAAACCCCAAACCCTGCATTCACTATATCTTGTCTCCCCGGACCCTGCATTCACTATATCTTGTCTCCCTGGACCCTGCATTCACTATATCTGGTCTCCCCAGACCCTGCATTCACTATATCTTGTCTCCCCGGACCCTGCATTCACTATATCTTGTCTCCCTGGACCCTGCATTCACTATATCTGGTCTCCCCGGACCCTGCATTCACTATATCTGGTCTCCCCGGACCCTGCATTCACTATATCTGGTCTGCCCAGACCCTGCATTCACTATATCCGCTCTCCCCAGACCCTGCATTCACTATATCTGGTCTCCCCGGACCCTGCATTCACTATATCTTGTCTCCCTGGACCCTGCATTCACTATACCTGGTCTCCCAGGACCCTGCATTCAATATATCTGGTCTCCCCGGACCCTGCATTCACTCTATCTGGTCTCCCCGGACCCTGCAATCACTATATCCGGTCTCCGCGGACCCTGCATTCACTATATTTGGTCTCTCCGGACCCTGCATTCACTATATCTGGTCTCCCCGGGCCCTGCATTCACTATATCTGGTCTCCCAGGACCCTGCATTTACTATATCTGGTCTCCCCGGACCCTGCATTCACTATATCTGGTCTCCCTGGACCCTGCATTCACTATATTTGGTCTCTCCGGGCCCTGCATTCACTATATCTGGTCTCCCAGGACCCTGTATTTACTATATCTGGTCTCCCCGGACCCTGCATTCACTATATCTGGTCTCCCCGGACCCTGCATTTACTATATTTGGTCTCCCTGGACCCTGCATTCACTATATCTGGTCTCCCCGGACCCTGCATTCACTATATCTGGTCTCCCTGGACCCTGCATTCACTATATCTGGTCTCCCAGGACTCTGCATTCACTATATCCGGTCTCCCCGGACCCTGCATTCACTATATCCGGTCTCCCCGGACTCTGCAATCACTATATCCGGTCTCCCCGGACCCTGCATTCACTATATCCGGTCTCCCTGGACCCTGCATTCACTATATCCAGTCTCCCCGGACCCTGCATTCACTATATCCGGTCTCCCTGGACCCTGCATTCACTATATCCAGTCTCCCCGGACTCTGCACTCACTATATCCGGTCTCCCCGGACCCTGCATTCACTATATCCGGTCTCCCTGGACCCTGCATTCACTATATCCGCTCTCCCAGGACCCTGCATTCACTATATCTGGTCTCCCAGGACCCTGCATTCACTATATCTGGTCTCCCCGGACCCTGTGTTCACTATATCTGGTCTCCCACAGTACACAGAACATGGAAATGCAATTATTTTAGTAAATATAAACAGCTAAATACCTTTTCTCATCAGCAGTTAGAGGAGTATTGTGACTTCAGTAGAGCACTGGTTAAAGCTTGTAGGAGAAGTTTTCTTTCTGCTCAAGGAGGATGTGAAACCTCTGACCTCTGTATGGACAGTGCTGATTGGTCCTGTGCTGATCACATGCACCCTCCCAAAAAAAATAAACCTCTCTAGCAATACACACCGAACTGAGCATGTGACCACAGGTTCAGTCTGTATCAGGTGGTCATTTCAATTCTATTCACAAAAAGAACATTGGGAAATTGGAGAAAGTACAGAGAAGGGCAACCAAACTGATAAGCAGCTATGATCTCCATGTATAATACATAAGGGGTGATATGATCTCCATGTATAATACATAAGGGGTGATATGATCTCCATGTATAATACATAAGGGGGGATATGATCTCCATGTATAATACATTAGGGGGGATATGATCTCCATGTATAATACATAAGGGGGATATGATCTCCATGTATAATACAGAAGGGGGGATATGATCTCCATGTATAATACATAAGGGGGGATATGATCTCCATGTATAATACATAAGGGGGGATATGATCTCCATGTATAATACATAAGGGGGGATATGATCTCCATGTATAATACATAAGGGGGATATGATCTCCATGTATAATACATAAGGGGGGATATGATCTCCATGTATAATACATAAGGGGGGCATATGATCACCATGTATAATACATAAGGGGGGGATATGGTCTCCATGTATAATACATAAGGGGGGATATGATCTCCATGTATAATACATAAGGGGGGATATGATCTCCATGTATAATACATTAGGGGGGATATGATCTCATGTATAATACATAAGGGGGGATATGATCTCCATGTATAATACATAAGGGGGGATATGATCACCATGTATAATACATAAGGGGGGATATGATCTCCATGTATAATACATAAGGGGGGATATGATCACCATGTATAATACATAAGGGGGGATATGATCTCCATGTATAATACATAAGGGGGGATATGATCTCCATGTATAATACATAAGGGGGGATATGATCTCCATGTATAATACATAAGGGGGATATGATCTCCATGTATAATACATAAGGGGGGGATATGATCACCATGTATAATACATAAGGAGGGATATGATCTCCATGTATAATACATAAGGGGGGGATATGATCTCCATGTATAATACGTAAGGGGGGATATGATCTCCATGTATAATACATAAGGGGGGGATATGATCTCCATGTATAATACATAAGGAGGGATATGATCTCCATGTATAAAGACATCAGTGGTTCATATAGTGAACTCGGTGTAGAGTTATTCACCCTGAGGTCATCACAGAGGACAAGGGGGCGCTCTTTACATCTGGAGGAAAATAATTTAATCTCCAAACACGGAAAGGTTTCTTCACAGTGAGAGCTGTGAGAATGTGGAATAGACTCCCTCAAGAGTTGGTTCTGGCCAGCTCAGTGGATTGCTTTAAAAAAAGTCCTGGATTCTGTCTTGGATACACAGAATATAACTGGATATAACATTTATAGGTAAAGTTGATCCAGGGAATATCCGATTGCCTCTTGGGGGATCAGGAAGGAGTTTTTTCCCTGTAGGAGCAAATTGGATCATGCTTTGCTGGGTTTTTTTGCATTCCCCTTGATCAACTGTGGGTGTAGGATTATAACTTTTTTTTGTTGGATGGTTGAACTGGATGGACTTTTGTCTTTTTTTCAGCCAGACTAACTATGTAACTATGTAACAAGAGGAGGGCAGAGAAGACAGGATCAAACAGCATTTTTACACAATGCAGAGGATTAACCCCTTAGGTTCCATGGTGAGTATAACAAGCATGCTTTACTGCATATACAGACTGATTTTACTGTTGTGGGTTTAGTAACACTTTAAGTCATCATTACAGTAACTTAGCAAAGATGTCTACATGTATTGAAGAGTGTGAATTCTGTTAATTATATCCTGAACACATGCTTGGCGAGTTTGCCATGCTGCAAGATGCTGACACTTTAGAGCTGAAATTTAATCTGCTTGCATTTTGTCTTCCCTGGTTTCTACCTCCTCCACCTATAAACATGCTAATTAAATGTTTAAATAAAACCTTTCTATTTTTAATAAATACCTCATTTAAGATCTATTGATGTCATTGCAGGGTCTCTGTGCTTTTCTATGTAATACAGCACATCATGGCTGGAAGAGTGTTTTACATAGTTCCCTGAAAACATAACAGCACCATGCCTCGGTACTCCTTTCAAGAGCCCAAGACCCTAATGCAAACAGGAGGTGGCTCTCTTGAACTTGGATGGATGTAGGGTAACCATGGGATACTCCAGCAACGTTAAGTAGTAATTTGAGGGCACCTATCTTAGTAATTGCAGCAGCAAATAAAGAATAAGGCCTGGAGCTAGATGTGCAGCATAGGCGGAGGGCCTGACATGACTAGGTTAGCAGGATAGGAGGAGCATCGTAGGGTTAACAGAGGAGTTTTGGTTTGAAGTGGGAAAGTGGTAGCTGATTGAAGGGGGCTCTGGTGGGGCTTAAAGGGGCCAGGTGGCTTGGAGAGTTAGTAGAGGGGTGCCAAAGTGGTCGGAGTCAGTCGGAGCTGGGACAGCGTAGGACAAGTTTCTCCCGCCCTCCCTCACGAACGCTTGTTTGACAGCTTCATGTTCATGGGGCTCACCTTTATTGGTCCTTCCTGACCTTTCAGTGGTTCTGGGGTAGTTTACTGGATGGGCGTGTTCCTGTGTTTTGTGAGGGTTTGCTTGTTTTCTGGGTTTCTTTTGTCATGGAAATTGACATGGGTCTCAGGGTCTTGGAAGGCAGTGACAGTTTTATTATTTTGGAGAATGGTAAGTTGGGCCCATCACAGGTATGGGAGTACCTACCCTAGCAAATTTACTACAGTAATGGTGCAGGAGTAAGTTGGCTGTATCAAGGGCAATTTTAGGAAATTGTCCCTGAGTCGGTGTATTTGCAGCTGGGGGCCCTGAAGTCTATGTTGATGGTAGATACAGCCGGTTGGTTGATATATAAGTCGCCTTCCTAGACCCTAGACTTTAATGAGGTAATCCGAAGTAACAGTAAGGTAATTAATGATTAGGTGAGTTATTACGAAAAATTTGTATTTTTGGAAAATGTTGTAAACTTGTTTAATAAAATGGCTGCTATGGCCTTTAAACTCCAATGCGGGTCAGTGTCGTTTTTGATTTGGGGAGGTCACAAGTTTAGGTGGGGACTTCAAAGGTTTAGGAGCAGCCGTAATATCTGCAATACCTTAGTCACGGGCTGAACTACACAAGGACACTATGAACAATGTCCACTTTTAAGCAATGGTTAACTCTGATGCAAGAGGGACAGCAGCAGCACACAGTCACTGGGATCTCACACAACGTTCTCTACTGACTAACGTCCTTGGATAATTGGATGCCTCCTTCCATTATTTTTCAGACACGTCTCTCATGAATAGTGCAGACCAGATTCCAAAATAAAAAAAAGTCCCTCAGTCAGCTCCAGGAAAGTTTTGCAAAATAGGCCCCCAGCTAGCCAACTGGGACCTGTATGAGCAGTAGAAAGGCACAGTTGGTTAGCACAGAGGGGCAGCAATCCTCCAAGTTGGGATCTTCTCCTCCTGCACAAGAAGCCCTCTATTACAGCTGGGCACTCTCCCCCCAGGGATTGGCTAGGATCAGGGGTGGACTGACAACTCATGGGGCCACCGGGCAATAGGGGATCATGGGGCCCCTGTGTCCTTGCCCACACTCAAAGCACACCCAAAAAAGCCTATAAAAAGGTACCAGGGGCATTTCATGGGGCCCCCTACTGACCCTGGGCCCTCGGGCAGTGCCCGAGTGCTCAAATGGTCAGTCCACCTCTGGCTAGGACTGCATAAATATTCAGCTGCTGATTTGACTCTCCTAGCCCACTACTTTCCAGAACTATCCAGAAATCGGGGGAGCAGTCAATTTCCAAGCAGCTCCACTGATTACAGGAGAACCAGAACATTACCTAACCTAGCACCTAACTAGGAGGGTTCTACATCAAAATACCTTGATAGGTGGATTTTCTCAACTGATGCTGAGTCTCCATGATTGAGAGAACTGAAATCCAATGAATGAAAGAGCAGGACCAGAGAAAGACAAACTGAGGAAGAAAGAGCTAGATTGTGCTGGATTTCCTCTACCCAGTAAATGTGGTGGGTTGTATTTGACTTGATGCTTCTTCTATTGCACACTGTGAGACATGCACAGTGTGCTGTGAATCCAGAGTAAGCTATTTCAGTACAGAAGAGGAGCCTATACTAATATGTAAGACTGAAGGTAATGCTGAAGTTATGTTTTACAGTATAGGTATAGCCATAGCTATTTGTCAAGTTTTTTTTTTTAATCAAAATGTATGTCCCCACTAAGTAGATTTGTCTCATTGATCTATTTTGTTGACCTTTGTTAGAGAGAAAGAAGCTGATGGGAAAACATTTTACAGTTGTCACCAGAACAGGAGGTGAGGGGAAATCTTCCAATGGTAACAGCTGTTCAATTGACAAGTGTGGGTTATTTCCTTCACTTTGTAGAGGTTTCCACTCACTTACTGTGGGGTCTCCTTGGCAGGAATTGAAGGAACATGTAGACAGAAAAAAAATCAGCTGGCCAGGGGATTAGCACATCTGTATTCTATTCAAAATCATGAAGTTATATACATTTACAATTTTTTTATTAAATAAGGACTTATTGGTCTACATCAGTGGTTTCCAAACTGTGGCCCGGGGGCCAGATGTGGCCCTTTGCTTGCCTTTATCCAGCCCTTGAGGCACCATTCCATCCACTGACTCCAGTAGGGCATTATTCTTCCCACTGATAAAAATGATGGGGCACTATTCCTCCCACCGACAACAATGTTGGGGCACTATTCCTTCCGCCGATACCAGCAATGGAGCACTATTCCTCCCACTGATACCAGTGATGGAGCACGATTCCTCCCACTGACACCAACAATGGGGCGCTATGCCTCCCACTGCTACTAATAAAGGGGCAAAAATTCTTCCATTGACATCAACGGTGGGGCAAAATTCTTCCCACTGACACAAACAATGGGGCAACAATCCTCCCACTGATACAAACGATGGGGCACTGTTCCTTCCAATGATACCAATGATGGGGCACTATAAAAAATGAAGCATTTCCTACATCCTACTCCCACTAGCCACAATCTAGCCCTCCTAATGTCTGAAGGACAGTAAACTGGCCCTTCGTTTAGCAAGTTTGGAGACCCCTGGTCTACATCCATACCCAAGAACAAAGAGACTTGACATTATGCATAATAGTTCTTGATGGATGAACCTATCCTTCCCAGATACTCCTTGAAGGCCCACCTCCTTACTTGCCTCCCTTTCAATACTTTATGTTAAAAGTAAAATTGTGGGTGGGTGGAACAAATTCCATAAGACAGGACAAGGTGAGGATCAGAATGGCAACAATGATTAACAAGATAAGAAGCAACATGTGAAGAAACATGGCACTGAAGGTCTCATAGAATGAGAATAGGCTTGGGAAAAGACATGGACTAACCTGCTCTAAGATATTGTTGCATTGGCATTAATCTGAGTATCCAATTGGCCTTTTATTTCATTTTGTTCTGAAATCCGCTGTGCCTGTTGCGAAGAAACCATCTGAGGAGTGCATTTCCTCCAAGTCCACTCCTGTGGTTGTCATTAGGGAAGAGCACAATTTACATTTTTAATTTGCCTGAAATGTCGGTTCAACCCAGGAGATCTCAGCAAAATCTAACCATTGTGGTATTAGCCGATACCGATTACGGATACCATTCGGTACGATTTGAGCCTATACAAAATGAATGAGCTGAAATCGCACTGCAAAGAATCACATGTGATTTGAACCGGAATGCGGTGCAATTCCTGACTGAACCACATGCGATATTCCTGCAGGTGTGATGCAATTTGCAACGTGATTTGAGCCATACAAAATGAATGGGTCAAATCACACAGCAAATCGCACCATA
Source organism: Staurois parvus (assembly GCF_062004578.1). Taxonomy (NCBI): domain Eukaryota; kingdom Metazoa; phylum Chordata; class Amphibia; order Anura; family Ranidae; genus Staurois; species Staurois parvus. Next base: position 5,917,318 of record NW_028318068.1, read on the forward strand.
CCCGTAGGGAAACCGTATTATGTGATTCAAACAGGAATCACACCACATTCCTGTTCAAATCACATGCAATTCTTTGCAGTGAGATTTGAGCCAATTAATTTTGTATGGGCTCAAATCACACCACAAAGGTGTTGGTTTCAGGTATGGGAGCATTTGCACAAGTATGAGTACTCATGTAAAGGCTTAGTATCGGCACTGATACCAGTATCGCTATCGGTGCAAGCCACTTTTAACCCTTCCTTGCTTTGTTCAACTAAAAAATTGTCAAAAACTTTGCTCAATGAATCAAGTGAATGATATTGATCATTCAATCAATCGACATATTATAGTGCCTTCAGCCTTTCGGCATAAAATAAAATTAAAAGATATAACTACACTGACTTAGTTATTATTCCTGAATTTGTTAGTCTATGTAGATATTTTTAAGCAGAATAAAACTGTATGAAATTTTGAACTACAGAAAAAGACAAATACATAAATATTTATTTAACATGTCAGTAAGGCCTCTTTCACACTGGTGGTCCGATCGGGTACGCCTGTCTGTTTTTCAGGGAGACGCAATCTGACCATCCATAGACCTCTATGGACCTGCTAGTGTCAGCGGACAAGTTTCTTCTGACAGTGACACCCGCCAGCATCCGATTCTGTAAGGCAAAAACATCCGTCTGGTGGATCGGATCGTATGGCAGTAGGATGGAAATGGACATGCAGTCCATTTCCATCCGACCGCCCCATAGAAGACAGCGGGGAGTGTTTGGGTCCGCTCTGCAGCAGCGAAGCGGACACAGACCTGTCATCCGCCTGCTAAGCAGGAATTAGCGAAGAGATCCCCCACTGAGCAGGCAGGTCAGCTGACGGGTCCACCCCGTCTGACAGGGGCTTAACAATCATGTACATCAGTATGATTAATTGTGTGACATGAACATGGTTGAAATTAATACTCTGAAACTAAAACCGCAATTAATACGGCTAAAGATATATCCAATCATAGGTATCACAATTCTGTACAAAGTATCAACAATATACTAGCAGACAACCAGGTCCGCACTAACAGACCATTCCCTCAGGTTCTTCTGCAGCAGAATGAAGGGGGTTGAGTCTATGCAACAGGCTAATGTGCTAATGTGTGTGTTAATACAGTTTAGATTTGATTACTTAATCCCTAGGAGTTATGATATCACAAATGGGATATAATGTCAAACAAAACAAAACAAAAATCTATCACACGGATAATGGAATTTATGGTTAGTTTAATTTCAGAAGTAAGAGGGAATTTTCTCTAAGTAATTATCAAATAATACTTTACCAATAAAGTTATTGGTGATCTGTCTGGAACCGTGCCTGGGGATAGCTGCTTATAGGATGACCTGTTGAGTGTGTGTCCTAATGATGTAAAGATTGTGAGAGTGAGATTGATGGAGGGATGATGATGATGATGGTCATAAGAGACTGATGATTATCAGCAGATCTTTGATCTGTGGAGGTCTGATCATCAGAAGAGCGCATGCTCCATTTTCTCTCTGAACTTCCCTTTTTATTCTCCAAATTTCCTTTATCCAAGGACTAAAGGGTGTATTCTAAAATATTTACTCACATACTAAATTATTTACTTGGGGAATACATTATTCAAGTCAATCTATATGACAGTGGAAACTAAATGGCGGACCGCTAACAGCAGCGCTCCCTTCCGGACCGCCAGCCTGCAATGACAGATCCGCCGCTGAGCAGGGCAGTCATCATGGCAACATCACATCACAGTGTGCGCCCCGCCCCTTGCAATATGACTCAGGTAATGGGGAAGTCAGGGGGGTCTGAACCCCTCCCCCCCCAGAGGAGAGTTGCCAAGATCCCTGCAGCCCTCAAAGTGGCCCGCAAGTGGAAATAAGGTGGGGGTGGCAAGCAGCACTGGGACTAGGGGTACGTGGAAGGGGTGGCGGTGGAGGCAGTGACAAGCAGCGATCTCCTGTATGGCTTTCAATAAAGGAGCTGGAAGCCGTGGGAGGGAGAGGAGGAGATGCGGCTTCCAGCTGCTTCATTGAAAGTCATACAGGAGATCGCTGCTTGTCACAGTCCCCACCACTGCAAATAACATACCTGACAGCTCAGTTTTCTTTCTACCCCTCGCCCCCTCTCCCTCTCACTGCTTTTCTGTTCTGTGCAATGACCAGCCCCTCCCTCCATCCTCCGCACCAATAGGAGAAGAGGGGAGAGAGGCTGGATCTGCTCTGTCTCCCCCTGTGCCCGCCCACACTCCAGTCCGTGCAGCTTCAGAGGAGGTGTGGGCAGGAAACTGAAAACAGCAGCCAACAGCCTGATGCATCTGAATGAGTCATGTGAGTCCAACCTACCTTCCACCCCCCCCCCTTCCTTCTTTCCTTCCACCCCTCCCTTCCTTCCTTCCACCCCTTCCTCCCTTCCTTCCACCCATCCCTCCCTTCCTTCCTTCCACCCACCCCTACCTTCTTTCCTTCCATCCCACCCACCCCTCCCTTCCTTCCACCCACCCCTCTCTTCCTTCCTTCCACCCATCTCTCCATTCCTTCCTTCCACCCACCCCTTCCTTCCTTCCACCCCTTCCTTCTACCTACCCTTCCTTCCTTCCTTCCTTCCTTCCTTCCTTCCACCCACCCTTTCTTCCTTCCATCCACCCCTCTCTTCCTTCCACCCACTCCTTCCTTCCACCCACCCCTACCTTCCTTCCTTCCACCCACCCCTTCTTCCTTCCACCCACCCCTTCCTTCTGCCCACCCCTTCCTTCCACCCACCCCTTTCATCCTTCCACCTCTCCCTTCCTTCCTTCCTTCCTTCCTTCCTTCCTTCCTTCCTTCCTTCCTTCCTTCCTTCCTTCCTTCCTTCCACCCTTCCTTCCACCCTTCCTTCCTTCCACCCACACCTCCCTTCCTTCCATCCACCCCTTCATTCCTTCCACCCACCCCTTCCTTCCACCCACCCCTCCCTTCCTTCCTTCCACCCACCCCTTCCTTCCTTCCACCCACCCCTCTTTTCCTTCCATCCACCCCTTCCTTCCTTGCTATGGAAATTGTACATTTCTCATTTTTTTACAGACATACATTGACTACACTCTGAGTAATAGCACAAACAAGAGATTCGGCCAGAAGAAAATTTTAGTTACCAGACCTCCTTGAATTATAATTCAATATACCCCTGCTATATGGGATACAATATTATATCTTTGCATTAATTTGGATATGTTATTTTAATCATAGTCAGATAGGAAGTATATTCCCAGATATGTGATCTATTTGTGCTATTACTCTTCAAGGTACTAACATTTTATTCATATGAAATTTCTTGAGAAAATGTGTAATTGTATCCATATTCAGTGTTGAGGTATTAATTATTATTCCTCAATGGATGTTGGGATAAATCTGATATCACAATTCCCCATCTCACTCAGTATATTACGAACGTAACAATTTCTTATTTTCAAGTATTACAATAATGCATATGCCTTATATCATATTCCTTGCCATGATCATATAGTCATTTAGATATTAGAATGTCCAGTATATAGGATTTTATTATTACAAAGTAATTATTTTCGAAAAGGTTCCAAAGATCTGTTTGTCTGATAAAATAGTGAAAATATAAATTGACTTCTTTTCCTTGACACTTCTCTGGAGATAAAATTCACTTTGTAGAAAAGTTCTAAAATGTTTACTTGTTAATCATTTCTTTGTAACCTTCTCATTTTGTTACCAGTTTTGTCTACAAGAAACAATGCGCAAAACTGACACTATGCAAAATTAATTAAGACTGTTTTTCCTTATTCAGGCTTGTTTGAGTACAGCTATAACCCATTTTTGTTTTGACTGGGAAAAATACCCTCGATTTCCAAGGTTGCACACGTCTTCCTTGCACATTAACTTTCAGGGTCTTTTTATTTTTCAACCTTGTACACCTGTGGTGGTGGGTTCATCAAAAGGTTTTTCCACACATCTCATCAAAAATTCATGATAGGTATAAGTTTATATCAGAAAAACCCTGAAAAAAAAGCTTTGGCTATACATACACCTCCTTCTTTGGCCCTATAATGCCATCATGCGAGCCTTCAGGGAAGGCTTTTTATAGGATTGTTGTGTGTGTCTGTGGGAATTTAGCCAAAAGAGCATTTGTAAGGTAATGTATTGATATTGCATGAGAAACCCTAGCTCAGAACTGGTGTTACAATTTGTCCCAAGTTGTTCAGTAGTGATCAAATCAGGGCTCTATGTAGGCCATGAGTTCCCTTATACCAAACTGGTCAAACCATGTCCTCATAAAGCTGGCTTTGTGTACCTGAACTCAATAATGTGCAGAAGTTTCCACATAATTTTGGCAATGTAGTGTATAAAATGGTGTGGTCTGGTTTTTTCTTGTAGTTTGTTTTAAAGAAATCTTTGTGATATGTAGAGTGGGCCTGCGCATTCCTTCCTATCTCCAACTTTGTGTAAGACATGTCTTATGAAAGTCATGGAAAACTGTACTCTTGTAGAACCCACATTTAAAGAGAAAAAAGTCTTAGTTTATTTAAGTTATTTTTGTTCCAGATGACATTTCATCAATTTCTCATTTGTCATTCTGTACAAGTATTTGTCTCTTGATTTTTGAAAGCACAGTGCATACGTTAATGATTCTGCTGATTGTGCATTCTCCCATTCGGGTTTTGGCTGTATTAGTGATTCTATAAGTTGGCAGGTTTGTAATGTTCCAAAAATATACTGAAAGCTTAAGGGAGTGGATACGATAGATGTAATGAAACTGCATATAACCAGAGAGAAAACCACTGCATGATGAACCTTTTTAGAAAAGGGCATACCATCACAAATGCCTGCATTTTTTTTTTGTCTCACTATGGTGAAGTTATAAATGCTGGGGTCCCTACAAACATAAAATACATTTGCCTCATATGGACAATCCTAACAATTTGTGCCCATTCAACCAAAAGAACATTTGTGAGGTCAGGTGCTGACAATAGATGGGAAGACCTGGGTTGTAATTAGTGTTCTTATTCATCCTGAAGGTGTTCAGTAGGGTTGAGGTCAGGGCTCTGTGAAGGTCACTCAAGTTCCTCCACACGAAACTCATTGAACCATGTCTTTATGGAGCTGGCTTTATACACAGGGACACAGTAATTTTGGAACACAAAAAGGCCTTGCTCAAACTTTTGTCAAAAATTCAGAAGATCACAATGGCTTAAAATGCCTTGCATGCTGTAGCATTATAGTACTCTGGAAATTATTGAACTCAATAATTTGGAGGAATGTTGACATATTTTTTCCAATATGGTGTATTTTGTAGATGATAGATGGAGCATAATCAAGCATCTCAGTGCTGTTCCTTCCACCCTGGTCTTATTCTTCCTACTGAATTCTCTGTAATTTAAAAAAAACATTAAAGGGCAATATGCTTTTAGGTTGGGGTTATACATTAAGAAAATGTGTAAATCATATGTAAAATAAAGAGGACCTGCCATGACCCATGCTATCACAAGGGATGTTGTTCCTCATTTGTGATGGCAATACAACTATAAGAAAATTTAAAAGTACAGTGTAAAAATGAAAAAAATACAATAAATAGTAATTAAAAATTGCTTAACCTCCTCGGCGGTCTGATTATTTCCGATTTTTTGTGCTGAAAGCGGTACCAGTTTTTTGCATGGAAATATGTAGTTTTTTATTGTAGGCTGTAATTTTTAGGAATAACTCACTGAAATCTGTCCGAACAAGAGTCTAGTAAACATCCCGGGTATGATAAAATTTGAAACACAAAATCATAAATTATAATTTAATAAATAATCATAAAAAATAATAATATAATAATAATAAATTTAATTCAATAATATAATCAAACCAAAAACACTGAAATTTGAAATACAGAGGCAAATTCGCAGATCGCTGAGCAAAGTCGCAAAATCGTTTTCAGTGTCTGATGACGAATTTCCCCACGAATCATTATCACTCAATTCTACAAGTGGTTCTGATTTACTATCGCTGTTCTCTAGCCGGTCTAAAACCGCTTTTGACGTAAAGGGACGCTTTTTGGATGCCATGGACTTTTCTAAGTTTCCAGGCAGAAAGAACAGTCAAAATGCAGGCAGGGCACAGGACAAAGCAGTGGGGACAAAATGTATGTGAAATGCATTGAAACAGCAATGTTTTACTATGTAATAGTCATTTTAAAAAAATGACATTTTTTAAAAATTTCAAATTTGCCGCCCGTACGTCCCGACGTCACAGAGATCGGAACACAGAAGCCGGATGCTGGCATCGGCCGGAGGAGATGGCCGGGGACGCTGCAGGGGACACATCGTGGGAGCGAAGGACAAGGTGAGCGCTGCAGGGACTCCCTGAGCAACGCCGCATGGTAAGCCCGAGTGTAGCTCGGGGTTACCGCTTTTGGTACTGACATTTTACCCCGAACTACACACGGGAATACCGCTAAGGAGGTTAAAGCACCCTTATCCCCCCATCGTCATGCGCAAAGGCGGTCCCATGCGCATATGTAAACGGCGATCGCACCACACAACAAACAACAGAATGAGAGCAATAATTCTAGAAGCAGACCTCCTGTGTCACTCTAAATTGGTAACCTCTAAAGGCTTTTCAAACATCACCTATGGATCATTTATTGTACCGTAGTTTGTAAAAATTTTAGTTTTGACAAACTACGGCAGTTTGTTTAAATTTGAAAGCATAACATGTTTGGTATCAATTTACATTTCAAAGAAAAAACTGGTCACCTGCCCAGGTCTATAACTGGCTTTTTAAACAGTGAACATGGAAGGCGTCACAAAGTAAAGAATAGGACTATCCAGTTCAACTTGCCAGCCTACCCCAGTCTAATAATGGCAAGGAACATGGATAAGTGTTACTTATAAAAAGAGGGGGATAAGAAAGCCAGTTCAAACTGCCGGCCAGTTAGCCAACTTTGTGACGCTTTCCATGTTCACCGTTTAAAAAGCCAGGTATAGACCTGGGTAGGTGACCAGTTTTTTCTTTGTATGTTAATTTTGGAGGTTCAGTGGGTGCATTGGACACCCTGGCTGCCGTTGTGCTACATGCTGGGTATCAGGTGCGCTCCCATGACCTTAATGAGGGGTGGGCTCCCTCAGGTTCACCTGCCCTTGTTTCTATCCATTTAAATTCATGTGCCTCCATTGTGAGGACTCTCAAGATTTATAGAGTAAGGACCACAGATACTCAGGGTGCCGTGATGTGGCTCTGTGGCTTACGTATGTATTTGCAAATGTGTGCTAACTAAACCCCTGTTTTTAAATGCATGTTCTTAGACAGGTTCATTTGGTTTTTGATAGTTGGCTAACTGGCTGGCAGTTTGAACTGGCTATATTCTTATCCCCCTCTTTTGATAAGTTATATGTATCCATGTTTCTTGCCGACAATAGCCATTACTAGACTGGGGTAGGCTGGCAAGTTGAACTGGATAGTCCTATTTTTTAATCTATTTACATTTAACATCATCTTCTATACTTTTGGGTATTATATTGTTTATGTTCACTAAAATTCATAAAAGTGTATTTGTTCAATAACATTTGCATTTGAAAAACTGCTGTGCAAATACCATGTGATATAAAAATTGCGACACCCACCTATTTTTTTCTCTAGGGCCTCTGCTTAAAAAAAAATATGTAATGTTAGAGGGTTCTAAGTAATTATCTAGCAAAAAATGCTGATTTTTACATGGATTACAGAAATATCCTGGTAGGCAACTGGTTAGGACGTGGTCTGCTGGAGAGTAGGTATACATCATCTGCTTGTACTTCTGTGCATGTACTGACATGATCACTTCAAATGAATAGGTTTTGTGTCTGAAGTTCCCAAGAGATGTAAGTACCCAGTGTTTGATTGAACTCTCCAGGCCTTAGATTTGCTTTTTTTTCTCAAAGGACACTAGTATAGCGATGTTGCAGAATATTATGAAGACAGTCTTACAGGTTAGGAATCAGGCTGTTATCTTAGGACCTTTGGCATTCTTTAGACGACATTCAGAACATTTAAAAAAACAGAATTTTCCAGGCAGGTACTTTCGATGGGGTATAGTAAGGTCACCTGCAGCTTAGAGATTCAAGATTTTAAGTACAGCCTTTTTAACATAACCTGCACAGTATGAGTAGTTCAGTGATATTTCAGTAGATGATGAAATGAGAAGAACAGCACAGTATGGCCATGGCACACTGGAAAGATAGGAAAAATGCAAGGTGATGTTCTGGAAAAGGAAGACGGGAGCAGTGAACGGTGGGATACTGGAATTGTAGGGCAGGAACAGTGCAGGGTGAGATGTTGGAAAGGAAGGACAGTAGTTCGGGGTGGGGGTACTAGTAGGAAAGAACAGAAGCAGTGCACGGCGAGTGTCAGGGACATGTTGGCCTTGGCATAGCTGAGGCTCATAGATGCACATGAATGCACAGGCATGGGCCTGCAGGTGCTCGTGCTGTTGTGTGTGGGCATGCGCACACATATGCATATGTGAGGGCGTGCATACACGGCAATGCGCATTGGCTAATTCTGGCACCTATTGGCCTATATAAGTGCAGCAGATGCACTAGTGAATTGCTATCTGATCTGAAGCTCTCCCGGTGTTCCTGTGTCCATTCCTGTGTTGATACCCCTGATTGACCCGGCTTATCCCAACCTGACCTCGGCTTGCTTCTTGGACTCTGTCTCTGCCTACGGTATCTGCCTGATCTGCCTCACTGCTGCTGACATTGGCCTGTAACCTGACCTTCTGCTTGCTGTCTATGCTTGACCTGCCCGCCTGCTCCCGACCTGGCCCATCTGACCCTGCATCCAGCTTCACTTGCTACCAGCCTGCTCCGCTGTGTCATCTGCCCGCTGTCAGCCTGCCTGCTACCAGCCTGCTCTATTGCGCCACCTGCTGCCAGCCTGCTCTGCAGTAACGTCTGTCTACAGCCTGCCGCTTCACTCATCCATTCAGCAAGTCATCAGCTGTTCCTCTACAGTCTACTGGACAGATCAGGCACTCATACCCCGCCGTGCTCTCGTGGTTCCTGTTCCACCTTCAGTGGCCCCTGAGACGGAGCTGTACAAGAGACCTTCCTCTACACGTCAGGCTCCCTAATAAGGTATGTGACAGCGAGGCTGAGAAAAGAGGAGAGCAGTGCATGGTAGGCAGTACCAGGACAGGCTGGTTCAGGGCCCAGGGCAAGGATGAGGAACGTCACCCCCTCTCCCACTCCTGCCATAGAATAGGGTTTACCCCCGCACAGCAATTCTACCCCTGGCTGGCATGGAGAGTGCACTGTGCATGTGTGGCCAATTGTTTACTTTCTATTAACTGGAGGGTAGTTACAAATAAGCAGTGTGTTTTTCATTGTGGGTGGAGAGTGGGCACACGAGCATAGTGTGACAACGGTAGCTGTCAGAACAGCCCAGTGGTTGCTAGCTACTGATGTGGCTTTAGGTCTGGTAGGATAGTTAAGAGGGACCCCACAGTAAAACTTTTTTTAAAAAGTGTGTGGGGTTCGCCCTAAAAGCCATACCATTCCCTTTAAGGGGGAAAAAAGGGTTGGGTCTCCCCTAAATTCCTACCAGACCCTTGACCCGAGCACAGGTCTGGCAGGGTAGGACGGGGGGGGCGAATGAGTGTCCCCCCTCCCTGCGGCTTACCAAATCAAGCCACGTGCCCATGGCATACGGTTGGTATCCCTATGCCGATGAGGACAAGGGCCTCTTCCCCACAACCCTGACCCGGTGGTTGTGGGTTCTGCAGGCAGGGGAGCTCATTAGCATCAGTGTACCCCTTAAAATAGGAGGACACCCTGATGCTGCCCCCCTCCCCCTTGTGAATGAGTAAGGGGTACTTGTACACTTACCCATTCACTAAAGGGTTAAATTGAGTAAAAAATCAAGACGCCAGACTTTTAAAAAATTCCTTTATTGGACATAAAACAAAACAAGTATTTTATTTTTTTAAAAAATGGTTCCCTCGTTGTAATACATCGTCATTCATGGTTCCCAACATTGTCACAATGACGCCGGCTCGCAGAAAGAAAAAAAAAACTGACACCTGTTGACCCGTCCACACCCACGGAGTACTCACTGCAATCTGACATTTGCAGGTCAGATGTAAACAATTGGGTGGAGCTAGCAGTGATATCACCGCTAGCTTTGCCCAATTGTGCTGTGATTGGCTAAAGCATTGCACCTGAGCCGTGGTCAGGTGCATTGTTCTGGTCAATCACAATGCACTGTGAGAGCGCAATGCATTGTGGGGCATGGCGGGCAAACAGCCCGCCGAACGTCCTTACCATTTGAGTGTTCTGTGAACACATGAACAGCTGATGAACATCAAGCCCATCCCCAGTGCTGAAGTGATCACTTTAAAAAAATGGGTGATTCCCATATAATTATGGGCAGTACCTCCCAGAAAGTGATCAGGACCTGAATGGGATCACCCAGAAAGTGGATGTTATTGGGGCGGGGTCTCCCAGAAGTTGAGCATATCAAGTGATGCTTGTGGGCAGGAATGACAGTGTCCCAGCTTGGTAAGTTTGGTAAGTTTGTGGAGGGTGATACCACCAGACATTCTTCTATATGATTCAGTGACTCTATTGATGTAATCTCAATGCCAAATTTCTGGGTTTGCACACCTGAATTCAAGGGTGAGGAGTTTCCATTGTCCAATGTGACACTGTAACTTTTATACACAGAGGTGTGAAGAAATACAAAGAACTCTCTGGTGGAAAGGAAATGAATATAACATTATGGCAGGGAGACCTCACTTTTGAAGTATTCAAAACATATAAGTCAGTAGCCAAGTTAGTCTACCAGACTCAACATATAATTACAAAATCACTTTTGGGTTTACTGACCCTTTAAATTGTTGACATTCATGGAGTTTACAGTCTTTGACAAAACAAGTGTTGGGTCCAGGTCTCATGATTCATAAGTGGAGCCAATTTTGGTTCAGTCATGTCTAGTAAAAAATCCTTTTAAAACAAAAACTCCTATTTGCACCTTTTTCACACCTGCCATTATACTGACACCCATGATCAGATAACTCAACATTAAAACAGCCCATAGATTATGCAAATTTCTTTCCTTCCACCAGGAGTAGAAAGAAAGAAAATTGCTTCATTCCCTAATCAACACAATCAGTGTTGATGGGGGAATCCTTCTCACAGTGCTATTGTCAGGAAGGGCATGCCAGTAGACAAGATGGCTCCTCTGGATAGACTTCTGTGCATCTTCACAGGCTAATCCTTGTTCCTCCTCATGGCCATAGGAATTGGGCACATGCTCACACGCCCGCACAATGGTGCACTACAGTTTGCTATCAATACATGTCTTTCCTGCCTGCTGTTGCAAGTACTAGTCTTCTTCAGTCTACTGTCCATCAGCTGTCTTCCAGTTCGTCTGCTTCACTGAAGATTACTGATGACTTCTGCCTGGTGGGGACACCTTCTCTGCTGCTAGCAAGACCTACGAGCACTCATGCGACTCTGCACTCCTGCACCTTCTGTTCACACTACCAGAAGCCCTGACACAGGGGTGTTAGAGAGGCCTTCCTCATCATTTTATGCCCTGCTACCAGGTATGTGATATCTATTGTGTTCTGCCAGGAGGGAGCCTTCTCATATGGCAGGACAAAATTAATACTGCTAGTGGCTATAGCTACCAGCAGTAATCATATGGAAAAAATTGGACAAGTTGGTTATACTGAAGTTGGTCCATGGATCGACTTGGGTACAACCTGCCAGCCCATAGATGGATCGAATCTTGGCCTGTCCTTGCTGAACCGGCCATGATTCTATCCATCTATGGCCAGCTTACCCTCTTTATTTGCTCTGTACTCCTAGTGACCATTGTTACTGGTACTGAAAGTATGAGAAAATCCATAATTTTGATTTGTCACCAGAACAGGAATTGGGGCTAAATCTTTCAATAGGGGCCAGATTTATATTAATTCCCTGCTCTGTCCAAAATGAAAAAAGTTTTGGCTTTAAATATACTTTAACCACTTCCTGTCCAGGCCAGTTTTCAGCTTTCAGTGCTATCACACTTTGAATGACAATTGCGCGGTCATGCAACAAAGTACCCATATGAATTTTTTAGCATTGTTTTGAGACAGATAAAACTTTATTTTGGTGGTATTTATTCACCACTGGGATTTTTGTTTTTATTGCTATATAAATGAAAACGTCCAAACATTTTGAAAAAGTGTTTTTCTTATAAAATTTTGCAAATAAATAATCTTTCTTCATAAATCTTGGCCAAAATTTATTCAGTTGTCTTTTTAGTAAAAAAAAAATAAAATAACCCAAATTAGTTTATAACCACAAATTATAATTTTTCAAAAACATTTTTTACATTTTTATTTTATTTTTTTATAGTATTATTTATGTTTTTTTTTGTTAATATACTGTCACCCTAGCAGTGCAGTGTCACCATAGTGACACTGTACTACTTGGGGGTGATGAAGATTTTTTTTTTTTCACTGATTGCTTTTACACCCATAAAGGCTGTACAAGCAATAATTTATCCTTCTCTCATTCTTGCAGCCATTGAGAAATACTGTGAGAGCTGTGATTGGTCACAGCTTGTCACATGGTACAAGGCTGTTGTGAATAGCCTTGTACCATGTGACCTCTGTGATCATTCACAGATTTCACAAGTAGTAAGCAATCATGTCAGAAGTGACATCTTGCTTACTACTATTCTTGTGATCACTGATTGGCCAATCAGTGATCACATGATCGGGATCTCACACAGAGGTCCCCTACAGCGATCGGTGTTCCGCTGTGTCCTTCGGACACAGTGGGCACCGTATTATGGTGCTACGCGCTCCCAGAGACTGTAAATACAGGCGCCATTTATGAACGTCACCTGCACTGCTCCCTTCCGGCAGTTTATGTACTTGGGCCAGACAGGAAGTGGTTAAAGGCATGGTATCTTCCCCAAATTCCAGTGTCATTACTTACCCTATGTATTTAAAAAAATCTTCATAGCATTTCATACAATATCTATATAGCAACAATACAACTAAGTTTACATTTTAGTTTGTGTTATAGAAACTTTTTTTGCAGATATTCTTTTTCTGCAAAAAAGAGATCATATAAATCATTCATCTATTAAATAAATTGGCAATTATTTTCTGTTTATTTATGTATTATCACTGCTCCAGACGGGCTTCGTCATATAACAATCTACATAGTTGACAAAATTATCTAGCGGTGAAGAACTGAGTTCATAAATTTAAGCTAATAAGCAATGTGACATTTATGATCTAAAAATAAAATACATGACTTTAAATGACTTCTTGGGGAATAATATGTATGGTTACGGATAATTAAATATATAAGACAATATTTGTTTACCGCGTATATTAAAGCAAACTTGTCCCCATCAAGATTGTTTGTGGTATCCCAAAGCCAGCTCAAAGTGTATTCATTGTTCATAAAATGCCTGAGAGCTGGTGTACAGAGCACCAATTTATATACGACTTAGTAATAGAAAATACACTCTGATGGGAATTTGACTAAGTTGTGTTCTGTGCTCCCTCCACTGCAAAAAGTTTTAATTTGCCCATCCCATTGTATTAGTGAATTGGTAAAATGTGGTGCAAAGCACCACTTACTACCTTGATAAGGTTAAAATGTGCAGTGGCCCCCCTTCCCACATTGGAAGCCATTGCTAAATGAGAATATGGGCCACCTCCTCCAGTGACTTCCGTTTTTAAAGGGAATATTACACCCAAAAATAGAAAAAAAGTAGCCATTGATACTTATCTTTCCCAATGCCCGTGACTCTGTCCTTCACTCTCCTGAAGAGACAAAGAATCTTCTGCATCCATTTGGGTGTGTTAGATGCTGGTGTCCCCCTCTGTTCATTAGGTCATTAAAGCTTTTCAGGAACATAGTAGTAACATAGAAGCCACCACAGGACATGGTGTGAAGTGCAAAAACCAGTCTAGAAATATAATGTATGCTAAAGAGTCATCAGATGGTGTAGCTTTATCAAGAGATCAGAAATGTTTTCTCACTATGGGCTGCAATTTTGTGTGTCTGACAATTACAGTATTAAACAGATAACACAGGCAAATTTAGGTGGCAGTGGCATCTGCAGTGTAATGATTGCGCGCATTAGGCACATGAAAGCTGTAGGCGACATCCATGTTGTTCAGGTCACAAATCCTCCATGCCATTTTGTCAGAGAATAAAGAGAGAAATGGCCTTTTCCTCTCTCCCCCTCCCACCTCCTTTCAGCTTATGCAATCCACAAAATCTTAGTTGTTGGCAGACACCCCTTATCAGCTTGGTAATAGTACTAGCAGAATCTAACCTCCAATATACATTGCATGGCCCATAAAAGTGTCTGATGTAGCCATTTCAATGACCAGAAAGTTACCAGACATTGGGTCATAAATACCTTAGTTGGAAGTCAAAAGAATACACATCCCTGATGGATTGGTTATCAGCCAGGACTCTAAAACTTCAGTGTATTAGTATATTCCATAATTCATGAAATAATGACAGCGCAGCCAGAATATAGACATATTTACCTCCTTCGGTTATTGGGCAGCATTTTGAACTCAAACACCCCTATGCTAGGAGGTACGAGAGTGGATTAGGACTCCACAATCCTCCTATGAGAAATAAATATCCAATACCTGTCATATCTATATCCATTTTGAAGCTAATTTCATGCTGGACAAAAATCTGCATGTTAGCAGACTGTAAATGTTAGGTATTCAGAAATATGAATAATTATAAGTAACTGTATTTGGGACTTGGTCATAAACATGGTGACCTCCCAGCACCCACCCCTTAAACCGGATAATTGGTCAGATGGTCTCTGTCAACACCCCTTTGATACCACAGAAAAAGGTAATGTCAGGACCTTTTGACTAGCTCTCATGTACCATAAACAAAGGAACATCTGTCCTGTTATGAGAGATGATAACACCTTGCTTATTGACTGAAGTCTACAAAAACCAGGACTTTGAAAGTATTTTTCATTTTCAACTCCTTTTTAATCCTCTGTTGCTTTATTGTCTCTTTGTATCCTTGTAACACCTTTTTTTCTGTAAATATTTTATTTGCACCATTTTGACCTTTTCATTATTAAACCCTATTTTGAAAAGTGTTGAAATTGTCTCTAACTGTGCTAATGCAAACTAGAAGAGTCCCTGTCTCTTGAAGAGTGCTACTGTATACAATAAATCTCTGAATATACCTGTCTGTGGTGACAGTGTGTGTACAGATGTTCATTTTTCATACTTGCTCTTGCCAAAATTGTGAAGGGTTGATAGGTCCAAAGCTATCTGGTGGTAGTTTGGAGTTTAAAGAGTTAATTGCTGAGTTAACTTAACCCAGTGAAAATCACCCTCAGGCTGCTGGAACCTAGATTGTGGTTCCGCGAGCTGGAAAATCTATGCACAGGGTGCAGCTGAGAGTGGCATTGTTGCGTGAGTGGTAGTGCAGTGTGAGATTGGCTGGTCCTTTGTTACGAGTTGGTTAGAAGGGCAGGGTCAGGCCCCTTCTTCGTCACATGCAGTGCTTACTGCAAGCTGACAGAAGCATTCAAATATTCTCTGTTACCTAATATGTTCTTGGTATGTTATCAGTTATTTATTATTCTCTTTAATAAAAAAATCTAATTTAAAAAAATAATTAAAAATTAATAACTTATTATCAATAAGGGAAATATTTATTACTGTATGTACATATGCATGTGAATCTTATAGATACCTTTTTGTATTCACTTCTAGTTTTAGTATAGACATTATGGAGTAATGTATTTAAACTAAATTTTTTTTTCCAGTTTTGGATAAAGCTTTGAGCAGTTAGAACTTCTCAGATAATAATCAATCTGTTTGTCCAGCTGAGCTCTGTCACTGAGCCTAAAAGCAAGGGAAATCTATCATTTTGTGTTGTGATCAGAACAGGAATACAGTGAAAATCTTCCAGTAGGGACACATGTTCAGGTGACAGAAGTCTAAGAGTAGGGATGGGCTAAGTGTTTGGTCCAAACATAAATTGAGGGCTTTCAGTGAGTAGATCAATGACAGCTTCCTGCAGTCAATGGTTGATAAGGAACAGCGGGTGCCTGTAACCACTGATGTAACTTGGCCCATTCATTTGCATGGCCAAGAATTACGTTGCTTAGGATTCAGTGGGTACAGGTACATGCTGAGTCTTTAGCAGCCACTGAAGCCATTTGGTGACTTAGCTGTGAATCCCCTTGCACCTAAGTGATGAGGCAAGGATATGGGGGTGATATTACTGGCCTTGGCCATATTTGGGTAATGATGTCACCACTATCCCCGCAACTTTCCTCCTATTGCAGATGAGAGCTTGGGGAGCTACCATTTGGCAAGTTGCTGTAGTCACGTTAGGGTTGTCAGGTTTTTCAGGAGATGATACCCATCAGGAATGACAAGGATGTCCATGGCTGGACAACATGATTCACAATAGATTTACATAATTTACAAAGAAAAAAAAACAAACATTTTTAAACTGACATTTCATATCTGGCTTCTTTTTTTATGGCTTGAGGCCCTTCCAAACGTCCTCCAAAATACTTACCAGGCCCTTAAGGTTCTGGTATGTACTGTATTTTGGGGGTTCCCTTCTGTTTTTTACAAAGAAAAACAAGCTGACAGGGAGCTGTCATTTACTGGCATTTAAACAGAATTTTGTGTGTCTTTCTGTGAATGTCAGTGTTTCTGTAGTACGTTATGTACATTTTACAGATGCATCATGTAACAGGCAGGTTTAGAGTTTCCCCAAGTGGGTTATTTAGAGATTAATTTTGGGCAGCTAGCCTCTTGAGGGCTGCTGGTTTTGGATCCCTCCTATTTCCTGGAGAGCCAGGCAACATGCATTTTCCAGAAACAAGAAACAGTCCATAGGCTTGGTTTTTAGGATTTATTAGGGAGTTTAACTTGGATAGGGTAAAGGGGTTATGGGATGCCCAACTTGATTGAAGACTAACAAAACGAGGACAATTTCCTTCCCTAGAATATTGCAAAATGACAGAATTTTGACTGCATTCCATTCATATCCATGACAGTAATCCCCTCTTAGGTATTCAGTGCCCCCTAAGTGGGTTTTCAGCAAAGTGACAACTTGTAAGAGTTTTGGGTGCCCTAAGTGAACAGAATGCCAGCCCATCTGACTACGGTATCTGATCCTTGGACAAGGTATTGGGAAAGCAATAAACTGTCCCCTGAAGACCTGCCAAGAACTTGCATCTAGCAGACTTCTCCCTTTTAGGCCCTGGGGGTGTAGAGGTATTCACACTATTCTTGTCCTGCAGCTATGGATAGAATTGCTTTCGGGCCTTCTGCTGGGCTGGTTCTTTGCCAGGCTATGCAGTCTGTCCTCCACAGGAATGCAGGGCAGTGGACCTCCTTCCTTCCGCTTTCCTCCAGCCTGGAGGCAAATCCCCATTTCTCCAGGGCCCCCCCCCCCCAGGCTACACAGCAGCACTTCAATCCTCCAGCTTCCAGCCAACTCCCCTGCTGGCCAGGCTCTGTCATATTTATGGACTGGTCTGCCACACTGCCAGACCTCCTGCCTGGGATTGGTCAGACTCCCATAAATATGCAGATCAGCTCCTCCTCACCTCCACCTACTGACTTTCAGAAGCTTTTCCAAGCTTCTAGAGCAGGGGGAGGTACTGACCTGTAGAGTCCTCCAGCTTAACCTGAAGTAAGTCTCTGTTTAAATCCAGGCTTCAAGCAAGCCTTTAACGACACTCAACTACTATCTACACTAGAGGGTGCTACACATACATAGTAATATTGGTCCATCTTGCACCAATGTAATTAGGTGTATACCATACCTGATTGATGTTCCTGGAACCTGAAAATGACTGAAGTAGACACCCCAACTCCAGTGATCTCCACTTTCTTTCAAGTCCCATGCTGAGTGGTTTGATATATCATGAATACAGGAAGTCGGCCACTGAGCACAGACCCTATTCAGAGAATTCTTTGTATTCTCTGAATGAATATAAAGTGTTATCTGATTGAATGAGGCAAAGGGATAACATCACTGCCCTGCCTCTCTTCCTCTTCAAATCAGAGAATGATTTGCATACCTTCAAAAAATACAAAGAATTCTCTGAATGGCACCCATGCTGAGCAGCAAACCTTCTGTGTTCAGTAAGCAGGAGTGCAGCCCTTCAAAGTGGGAACTGGAAGCAAGTGGAGATCATTGGAGAAGCAATGTCTATTTCACTGATTCCCAACTTCCAAGGGCATCAGCTAGGTATGGTATATACATAGTTACATTGGTTCAATCTGGGCCAATGTCACTATGTATAATATAGTCATGCCTGGAATTTTTCTATAAAAGAATTGCGCATTTTAATGTTTCACTTTAAGCATTATTAAAATAGCTGCTTTTTATTGTTTTTTGCATTAGCACATAACCTCAGGTCGGTGCTCAGCCCCAGCTCCCCCATACCATTTGCTTGACAATAACCAAGAAAATGAAAAAAAAAATGTATCCTCTAGGTATGTATTTAATAGAAAATAACATTACAATAGTGGAAAAAGATATAACAGTTAAAAAGTTAACATAAAATACTGGTCCTGACTACTGCTCCTGATGTATTCTGTAATACTTAAATCACTATATCACACACCAAGACAGGTTCAACAAATATATAAAATACATATCTTTATTTGACAATAATCTAAAACCAAAAACTTTTAAACTCTTGGCCAAGATATGATATAGCATAAATTACCTGCACTAATAATTATACCCCAACTAGACATACAATTCATCATAACAAGGTAATGGAACCTTATACAGATGTAAAAGAATATAAAAGATATCCAAAGCCTTGAACATGCCAGTAAAGTTCCATTACCTGGGGGGCATGTCCAAGATGGCGACCTGAGTGGCTGCATGTTTCAGAGCTCTGCTGGACTACTTCGGATTATCCTGTCTCCAACTTCACTCTCCCCTCTGGGAGACCCTTTGATTGCCTCCTGATGCCACATAAGACCCCTGTTATGCAGTAGAGGGGTAAGAGGCTCCATTTCCGGGCAACTGTTGAAGCGGAGACGCCGGACCCTTGTCCAGCAGGATCTAGACGAAATCCATACCTGTCTATCCATGGCCAAGCAGCGGATCAGCCAGACGGAGGACATCTCCCTCCGAACTCTTCAGTCCAAGGTCCGGGCCCTGGAATATAATGTGTATGATGCGGAAAAAAGCAACAGGTGGAACAATCTGTGGATTGTGGCACTAACAGAGGGGCTGGAAGGTAAAAACCCTAGGTCTTTGTGGAGGAGCTGCTCCGTACCCTGCTACCAGAGGCCCAGTTTTCACCTTACTTTACTGTGGAGAGAGCGCATCACATACCACTTACCCCAGGACCTATAGGACCTTCCCCTCACACTTTAATTTTTAGACTGCTTAACGTCAAAGACAGGGATGAGTCTCTCAAAGCTGCTCGGGCTGTAGGTGAGCTGAAATACCAAAATGCCAAGCTGCTTTTATTCCCTTATTATTCACTTGAAACACAGAAGCTCCGTAAATCTTTTGACCAGATTAAGAAGACACTGCGGGCACGCACTATACACTACAGCATGCTCTTTCCTGCAAAGCTGCGAGTACAGGAAGGGGAGACTGTCCGCGAGGCTGCTTCATGGCTGGATACGCTATCTTCACATTGCTGAGGCACTGATGTTCGTGAGTTTTACCACTATTGCCTTGCCTTCACCTGTTGTACCTCAGTGCCTTCATACATCCTATATGAAGCCATTCTGATGACGTCTCACCTGCCATAATGTTTGATTGCTGTGCTTTACTACTGGACGGCCCAGACTGTCATTGTTACCTTTTTCTTGATCCCTTATGGTGTTGAGGCAATGACCTGCTGCACCGGAATTTTATGAAGCTGCTTTCTTACTTGTTAAGCTTTTGCCCCTGGATTGTCTAGGAGACAATAGATCCTTTTACCTGTTCCAGTATCTCTATTGAAACATGTTGGAGATTACTCCCTCTGTTGCCTATGTGACTTATGCCCTTCCTTTTTAGTATTAGCCCTGTTGGGTGTTTTGGGACTTTTGCATCCACTCCATATGTGGGGAATGCGGGGTGGGGGGTTCGTTGATCTGGTGTTGCGGATCATTCTGGCATTTGTCTTCTGTTATGCGGATACATTCATCCACGGGGGGGGGGGGCCTGTTTCCTCTGTTATTTTATTGCTGTTTTTACACTGTTTGACATGGTATCCTTGTTCTACTTGAACATCCAGTGTTTGTCCCTAGGTTTGAGAGCCCCTGGGTCTGGTGCACTGTCCTCTGGGCCTGAATCCTCCTTGGTGTGTGTCCGTCCATGCTGCGCATATTTCCCTATTGTTTCCCTATGTCTCGGCTCACTAGCATTTCCTGGAATATGCGGGGTTTGAACTCTGCTGTTAAGCAGTCTCTTGTGTTTAAATTCCTGCAAAAGTATACTCCTGATATTTGCATATTACAGGAGACCCATTTAGTAGGCTCTAACATACTTAGCTTATGCAGGCCGTGGGTGGGTGCCCATTACCACTCTACCTATTCCAATTATGCCCAGGGGGTCAGTATCTTTCCAATTCCAGATACTGGATGTGTGCACAGACCCAGGAGGCAGATATGTGATCCTTCATGCTCTTATATATGATAAACGCCTAGTAGTTGTGAGTATTTGCCTTCCTCCCCCTCCTAATGTACAAGTTTTATATGATGTGATGCACTTATTGGTGGGTTATGATGATACCTCTGAGGTTTTCCTATTTGGGGATTTCAACATGGTTCCTTCTCAGGACCTGGACAGGTTCCACTCCACGACCCGCTCTTCCACTGTTCTTTCACAATGGGCTACCACATTTGTACTGACAGATATTTGTCATCATTTCTATCCCTCTAGTTTGAAATATACATGTCATTCAACTTCCCACAGAGCCCTGTCTCTTATTGACTTGGTATATGTGTCACCTGGGGCCCTTCGTTGGGTGCAGGAGGTTTAACATTTATCCAGAGGGATCTCTGACCATGCACCCCTCTCTCTAACTCTTTCCATTTCAACGACTCCGGGCCTAACGTTGTGTCACCTCTTCTGGTTCTGGGCTATGGACACTAGGATACAAGAATGGCTTCTGGAAGTCATATGTAATTATTGGGTACTTAATGATAATTCGGCTGACCCTAAGATGTTGTGGGATGCCTTCAAGTCCTGGATCAGGGGAGAGTATGTCTCCCATATTACCATATTACTAAAATTCAGAGGGAGGCGATTCATTTGCTGAATGGTCTGGAGGAGGAGGCTGGCAAATGTGAAGCAACATATATAGAATCCCCTGATAGGGACAGGTACTTAGCCTGGCGGTGAGCGTTGGGAGAGCTTTAGGTCTACAGAATTAAGCAAACTAAAAAATCAGAATTACATTCCACAGAGAGTGTTTCAGTATGGGGATAAAAATGGTCGACTACTGGCTTGGTTGGCTAAGGGACAGATTACTTTTATGCACATAGCAAGTGTTCAGAATGTGGGGGGCTCCTTGTTGATGGCCCCTGACAAGATTAACAACTGGTTTTTGAAATTTTTTCAGGAGATATATACCTCTACAGCTTGTTTTTCCCCCTCTGAGCTGCAGGATTTTTTGAATACAATGCCCTTCCCTAAATTTGATGCCTCTGTTAAGAGTAAAGTGGAGGTGGATGTCTCCTTAGAGGAGGTTCAGGAGGCCATTGGTGGGTCGCAGGGTGGAAAGACTCCAGGTGCAGATGGTCTGCCTACCGAATTTTACTCACAGTAGGTTGAACTTTTAGCCTCTAGACTAACTGCTCTTTTCTTGGATTTTGCTTCCTTGGAGTCCCTTCCTGCTTCTATGGAGGAAGTGAATGTTGTGTTGGTGCCTAAGCCGAGTAAGAACCCTCAAGAGTGTGCCTCCTACATTCCTATCTCTTTACTGAATGTAGATGCCAAGGTTCTTGCTAAAATACTTGCCTCTCAGCTGTCTGCAATTATTTCTGATCTCATTCAAGTGGATAAAACTGGTTTTATGCCAGGCAAGGGCACTGACATCAATATAAGATGCCTCTTCCTAAACCTGTTTCTGAAACAATGACAATAGTGGATCTCGAGTAGTGGCCTCCCTGGATGCTGAATAAGCTTTTGACTCTGTAGAATGGGACTACTTGTGGGAAGTTCTACATTGTTTTGGGTTTGGCCCTAAATATTTACACTGGATTTGAATGCTTTATAGGGCACCTAGGGTACGGGTCCGCACTAATGATTGGATATCTGCTCCATTTTCTTTGCATATAGGTACCTGCCTGGGATGCCCTTTGTCGCCTGGCCTGTTTCCCTGGCCCTGAAGCCCCTGGCAATTTTACACAGGGAATCTTTGGTGGTTCGGGGCTTGCACATCGGGCAATTGGAGGAGAAGCTGTCCCTTTATGCGGATGATGCTTTATTATATCCGAATGATGTGGGCCCGTCGCTTATGGCTGCTCTGGAGATTTTTGAAAAATGTGACATTCTCTGGCATTCACATTTATTGGTCCAAGTCTGTCTTATTTCCACTCAGTGATCAGGCACAGGCTTTGGCTACCTCCTCCTTGTTGCTGTGGGTTTCAATATCTGGGTGTTCAGGTAACCATAGATGTATCCCAATATTTTACACACAACCTTCTTCCTTTCCTCTCGATACTTAAGGAACTATGCACCTCGTAGGCTTGGCTGCCCCTCAGTCTTTTGGGACGTATAAATCTTATCAAGATGATGATCCTGCCTATATTTAACTATGTGTTCCGGAACTGCCCAGTATGGATCCTGCCCTCTTTCTTTTGGGATATAGAGCAATGTGTGAGCTCCTTCATATGGAATGGCGCCCTCTGCTGCCTGGCCAGGTCTACACTATACCTCTTTACCCAGTTGGGAGGCTTAGCCCTACCCAATGTCCAAGTATATTACTGGGTGGCGGTGTTGGTGTATTGGTTTCAGAGTTCCTGTTCTAATGCTGCAGTGTGCGTGGAGGCTTCCTATCTGGGCTCCCTGACAGGCTTCCTATTTGGGCTCCCTGACAGACCTCCGTAATTTGGTCTATAGGGGAGCTAGGGAATATGATGATGTATCGGGTCCAACCAGAGCGACCTTGAGGGTTGGGATGGTGGCTAGATGCCGATTTCCATGAAAACTGGGTTGGTCCCCTGCTCAGCCTCTCTGGAGTAACCCCAACCTGCCTCACTTTTGGTCTGTTCCTGACCCCCATCCGTGGGCAAGATATGAGGTAAAGACTCTCTGTGATATTATGCCTGCAGGAACCTTGCTGTCCTCTCTCAATCGTTTCAATTGCCAGGTTGGATGTTTTTCGTTATGTCCAATTACGTCATGCCACCCGATCTCAGTTTCCTACCCAACCCTTCCTACTGATGGATCCTGTGAAGGACCTTTTTATCTCACGGTGCTCTTGATAAGTCACTATCTGCCCTGTACAGGACCTTGCTCATTACTGACTCTCCCAAAATTGATCGGTTGTGGGACCTGTGGTACGGGGATATTCCGACCCTGGATAGAGAGAATAGGGAGGACTGTCTTGAACAATGCCCTAAACTAGTGGTCTCCTCTAGGGATAAACTGATCCAGACTAAATTTCTCCATTGCATATACTATACCCCTGTGAGACTCCAAAAATGTACAGGGACCCACATTGCCCCCATTGCCAAATTAATCTGGGCTCATATTTTCATATGTTTTGGGAACGTCCTAGGGTTCAGGGTTTTTGCTCGGATGTTTTTGATCTTATAAACCTTAGACTTCAGCTGTCAATCCCTACAACCCTGGAGCTGGCCCACTTAGGGATTCATGATGATGATCAGCGTGCTGTTCATAGTAAATCATTGATTTCTTACCTTCTATTCTACGCTAAGAAGGAAATCCTTTGTAAATGGACATCCCTGCATCCCCAGACATATCCTCATGGGAAAACATGATCAACAATGCTTTGCCCCTCTACAAGCTGGCATATATTAGTTGAGGCTGCCCTTGGAAATATGATAAAGTATGGCAGCCATGGGTGTCCCAACCGGGCTGGTTAGGTCCTTCTCTATCTAACTGTAAATTGGGTGATGTATGTGTACTCACTTTTTGGCTCTCACAGATGTTTACAAGGTATTCCCCCACTGCATACTCGTGTTCTTCTGAGCACAACTGTATCCAATATCATAATGTTAAACGTGGGGCATTCAGTGACAACAGACAAAATGTTTCTGCCTGACCGGTTTTGTCAGTGCTGATCGGCTGCGTCAGATTGCTACAGCAGAATAAGAATTTCCCCAGATGATACAAAAAAACCTGACAGCAACTTAAACTATTCTATACTTTATCCAAAATGAAAAAAAATTAGATATACATTAATCTATTCAACAGATTTCTAACCAAATGTTCACTCAAAGGAATTGAACACCTTAATATAGTTTTTGCAAAATTATTAAAAAAGATTGACAAATCTATTAGCTTGGTGGTAACAGCCTCTGGCATTCTGTATTTATAGATATGTGGAAGCCTTCTTACTGTACAGCATTGGAAGACTAACACTATAATTAGAGCATAGAGGTAAAAGCATGCTTTAAAACATCAAAGTGCCTCGTCTGTTTCTTCCAATAATACAGTGTTATGTGCTAATCTTTCCTTTCTAATGCTGTTAATAATCCACTCTCCTGATGTTTCTTTATAGACCTTTCTTAGCCCAACAAGCTCATTTTAAAGTGGAATTAACCTCTGGAGCTTCTTTATCTTGCTCAGAGTACTTCTTCGTAAGGAGTTCACGTATTACTAGTTTGTGTGTGGACAAACTGTTCCCTCCGTAATATCTTATAGAATTACTGAAGATATTCTTCAGCAGTCTTTTCAACTTTTAGAAAAAGAGGTGGATTTGACCAAATGAACTTTGGATAGAGTGGTGAAGTATTAGAACCCCTGGCAGATTTTTGTCTGTACCACCATTAAGGAGATTTAGTCCCTCTTTTATTTCATGTTATCTGTTCTACTCTGCTGTGCCTGTCACATATTGGTACTATTCCCATCCTTCCCCCTTTTTTTTACTCTTTATTATTCCTTAACACCCCATACCTACCCCCTGATATCCTATAATAGTTTCCTGAAACCCATAACTACGAACCCCCCTCCCCCATATGATATTGTCAGGGACCATTGCGACGCATGGGTCTACACATGCGTAGGCGTCTGTCAAGACGTGCAGGTAGCAGGGCACTAGGACCCAGGCGCACCCGTCGTCTTGACAGTACTAGGCAGGCACTGGGACCTAGTCGGCACCTGTCAGGTGCAGGACGGGCTACTTAAGCCAGCCCTGCACAGATGCTTGTTGCCGAATGGTCTTTTGTTTCCTGTTGCCTGTGTAGTGAGTACTCTGATCTGGATTGTCTGACCTTGTTGCCTTCTCCTGTCCTGACCCCTTGGCTTGCCTGACTCTGCTCCTGGATGTTCCCTTATAGATCTGATCTTTTGGTATTGACCCTGTGTGTGACCCGACTATTCTTTGCCTATCGTCTTGTACCGCACCGACCCGCTAGCTACCAACCCGGCTTGTTTGACTCTGACTTTGCTCACCCGTCCATCCATCCCTCAGGGATCCCTGGGCTCCCTCACATCAGACTCTTAACCCGCTGGAGCCCTTGGCAGACTCCTCTACCTCTGGTAGAGATTCCTAGCAGCTGCGACCTGGTCCCGGAGCGCTCCAAGTCCATCCCCACCATCAGGGGCCCTGGTGAACAAGTGCTCCGGTACTTAGACTCCGCACTCTGGGGAGGCTATATCAGGGGACGGATAGAGGTACTGTCAGGCGGTCCGTTACAGTTATCCTATAATATTTTCCTAACTCCCCATAACTGCCCCTAATATCCTAAATTAACCTCCTAACACCCAATAACTACCCCCTAAATATCCTAGAAGAATTCTATAACATACTAACTCCCCCTTATCCCATAATAATGCCTTAATGCTTCATAACCACCCCCTATTATTCCAAAATTTCTTAACACTCAATAACCCCAAGAGATTCCATTAGTCCTGATTACTGCTGGCATAAATAATATAAAGTATGTATAATGGGAAAAGGATGTGTGTGGAAGGCAACCTCCTCAAGCAAGTTCCAGGCAACCTCCGTTCTTTTCCAGAGAGTATAGAATTTACTGGATCCCAGAAAAAGATGACAGGTTGAACAAGGTATATACAAAATAGTATAATAATCAGAAGCACTATGAATCCCTTCAGAAAACTAACTTCTTCTGTTCATGAAACTTTAGCAAGGAAACAGATATTCTACACACCCAGCATATATGTCTAATCTATATAGAGTATGAACCTATGTGTCTTCCATGCATGTATATCTATCCATATAGTTTGTACCTTAGACCTTTCCTTTCCTCACCCTTTAGCCAGTTTTAATACTCTCCTTGATATTGTGGGTCCAGGGTTCCAAACTACTTCAATATGTGCATCACAACACAGCTTCTGGGTCCTCATGGGTCTCCTCACAGCACTTCTGTCATTGCTGACGTCTGGTAACAAATCTCCTTCTCACCACTTACATGGCACCATAATGCTTAAGAGAGTATGTCCAAAACAATAGACTACATAGAAGCCTTATGAGTCCCTTCAGAATACTAAGGTCCTTTGTTCATCAAACAATAGGGTAGCACTGCCCTTCGAATGGGACTGCTGAATTTAACTGGTTCTCCCCCACACGGCATGTATCATCAGCCACTCAAGCAACAGTCCATCCTCTCTGGCTCCAAATAACCATCTAGGGGTTGCCTTTTTTCTTTGCTGATAGAATTGGTAACAGGAGAGGGGTTTGGAATGGGATACTTCCAAAGAAACTCTCAACAAAATCAGTAATCAGAGGACAGTCCATAGCAGCAGTAGCGGCGAACATTCCAAGGCCCCACAGTTGAAGACCAAGGAGCAAGATTCTGGGCATCTGGTCACCCCGTGCCAAAGCACAACATCGGTATCCAGGGCAGTGTCCAGCACTCAGGGATCAATCTCACTCTGGACAGTGAGTGAGATGATGCCTCTCAGGATCGGATCCACTTTTGTGGTATGAATCTACAGTCCGCTCTGAACAAGGTCCATTTGAGCCTTTGACCCTAACACTTGTAAAGCCTCCTTGAGCAGTTGTCCAGACCATGGGTTTCCTGGCAGCAGCAACCCCTGCACCTGTGGAACCCTCCTGGGGAAAAGGAACCCTGTTCTCCAGTGTCTCAGATGATTTACACACACTACGGCCCATTATGGAAAATTCCCCTCCAGGGATTTGCTGGACCTAATAAATATGGGTGATTTGAATATCTCGCCCTTTGCTAAGAGGGTGCCACAATAGCAAGGATAAAGAAATTCCACATAGCCAGCATGTAAGTTCAGTATATATGGTATATGCACCTTTGTGTCTTTTAATCCATGTACATGCATCCATATAATCTGTACCCTAGGCCATTCCTCTCATAAACCTTTAGCCAGACTAAATCTTCACCTTGATATTAGGATCACCGCTGGTCACTAACACTGGAGGCGTACATCCTCTAGGGGCAGCTAACTTTTGAAAAACATCTTCTACAGATGTTCCTAATGTGTAGACAATTCCTCATAAACCAGGTAACAGTCTTATCTCAGGCCCAACTGGTCAGGAGGTTTATAAGAGCAAAGACCTAGTTAGAACCTATGACTGAGGTGGCCCAAAACATGAGCCATAGGAAATCCTGCCACAAAATGCAGTAAAAACCTCTTTATACATCTAAATTTATTTTGAAAACATCCTTCCAAATTCACACATATACTGTTCCATAGTTTACATCACTTACCACTTGCACTAAGACTGAGAGTGATGGGAAAATCCAAAAAAGGAGGTTATCACCAGAATGGGGAGAGAGGGAAAACATTGTTCTGGTGACAACTGTCTAGGATGACATTTACCTTACTTTGGAAATACATCCTCTCACATCCTCTTGAGTGTACAGGACAGAAATTAAGTGGAATCTCATAGTCAGCAAAAACATGAGAAGGGTTTTAACCATTTCATATTCTATTCAAAGATTTAAAAAAATAGCTGTATGTAACTTGAATATGTTAAAGGATAAGTTCACCTTTTAGAAAAAAATAATTTTGCAGGTAAAAAAATGTGCATTAATTTTTTTTTTGTTTGCAGGAGCCTGTAAACCATTGCACCAGTGATCACCAGATCGCTGGTGCTATGCAGGTCTCCTGCAGATCTGTCAGTATATCAGTTTGCTCGTACAGGACGTACGAGCAAGCAGATATACTAACAAGAAGAATGAATGAACTACCATGATGCTTCACAGCACCATGGTAGTTTATTGTGGACTACAAGCTGACAGCTGCTAAGGCTGTTGGGACTTATAGTCTCTCATTCACAGATGACTGTGAATGAGTGATGTGTCATGTGGGCGGGAGCAGATCGCCCGCTAGCTGTCAAAGCGGGGGGTGTAATATGGGTGTAACGTTACGAAAGGTGAACTTATCCTTTAATGTAATTTTCAGTCAATTAAATTTTTTTAAAAACCTATTCCTTTTGTTAAAATAATACCTAGCACTTCTTGTTAAGGTGTGCCAATGCCCTGGGCTTGCATCCCGAACGCTCTTCTGTATTGCCAACCTGGCCCTTGATTGAGACCATTGTGGCTCCTTATTCTCCCTAGAGTTTTACTGCAGACTGTGCCCTTTTATTTTACTTTTCAACTCATCCTGACTGTGTACTACCGGCTGTGCCTTCTTCTCACTGCTTCACTCCCTGTATTTCTGTACCGAAGGCCTCAATTTCTCATCCTTACTGCTCCACTCTCTGTGGCTCTGCAGGGTGCCATCACACATCCTCACTGATCCATCCCCCGCCCCAGGCTGTGTACTGCAGGGTGCTCCCTTCATATTTACTGCTCTACTCCCCCTGGCTCTGTACAGTAGGGTGCCATCACTAATCCTCACTGCTCCACCCCCCCCCCCCTCCAGCCTTTGTACTGCAGGGTGCACCCTGTCATCAACATTGTTCCAACCCCCCGCCTGGATTTGTATAGCAGGGTTCCCCCTTCTCCCTTACTGCTCCACTCCCTGAGCATTGTACAGCAGGGTGCCCCTTCACAGCTTCACTGCTGCACTCCCCCTGGCTTTGTTTTGCAGGGTACCCCTTTTCATCCTATCTGCTTCTCTCCCCATGACTTTGTACTCCAGAAGCCCCATATCATCTTCACTGCTCTACTTCTCCTGGCTTTGTCCTGCAGGTGCCCCCTCTCATCCTCACTTCTCCTCTACCCCTGGTTTTGTACTGCAGGCTGCCCCTCTTATTCTCATTGCTCCACGTTCTCTGGCTTTGTATTGCAGGGTGCCCCTCTTATCCTCACTGTTCCACTCTCCCTAGCTTTGTACAGCAGGGTGAGCCCTCTGAGCTTCACTGCTGCACTCCCCCCAGCTTTGCATTGCAGGGTGCCCCTTTTCATCAACATTGCTCCATTCCCCCTAGCTATATACTGCAGGGTGTCCTCTCTCATCCTCATTGCTCCACCCCCCCCCAGGTCTATACTGCAGGATGCCCCCTCTTATCCTCATTGCTCCACCCCCCCCCCAGGTCTATACTGCAGGATGCCCCCTCTTATCCTCATTGCTCCACCCCCCCTAGGTCTATACTGCAGGATGCCCCCTCTTATCCTCATTGCTCCACCCCCCCAGGTCTGTACTGCAGGATGCCCCCTCTTATACTCATTGCTCCACCCCCCCCAGGTCTATACTTCAGGATGCCCCCTCTTATCCTCATTGCTCCACCCCCCCAGGTCTATACTTCAGGATGCCCCCTCTTATCCTCATTGCTCCACCCCCCCAGGTCTATACTGCAGGATGTCCCCTCTTATCCTCATTGCTCCACCCCCCCAGGTCTATACTGCAGGATGCCCCCTCTTATCCTCATTGCTCCACCCCCCCTAGGTCTGTACTGCAGGATGCCCCCTCTTATCCTCATTGCTCCACCCCCCAGGTCTATGCTGCAGGATGCCCCCTCTTATCCTCATTGCTCCACCCCCCCCCCCCAGGTCTATACTACAGGATGCCCCCTCTTATCCTCATTGCTCCACCCCCCCCAGGTCTATACTGCAGGATGTCCCCTCTTATCCTCATTGCTCCACCCCCCCTAGGTCTGTACTGCAGGATGCCCCCTCTTATCCTCATTGCTCCACCCCCCCTAGGTCTGTACTGCAGGATGCCCCCTCTTATCCTCATTGCTCCACCCCCCCTAGGTCTATACTGCAGGATGCCCCCTCTTATCCTCATTGCTCCACCCCCCCAGGTCTATACTGCAGGATGTCCCCTCTTATCCTCATTGCTCCACCCCCCCTAGGTCTGTACTGCAGGATGCCCCCTCTTATCCTCATTGCTCCACCCCCCCTAGGTCTGTACTGCAGGATGCCCCCTCTTATCCTCATTGCTCCACCCCCCCTAGGTCTGTACTGCAGGATGTCCCCTCTTATCCTCATTGCTCCACCCCCCAGGTCTATACTGCAGGATGCCCCTTCTTATCCTCATTGCTCCAACCCCCAGGTCTATACTGCAGGATGCCCCCTCTTATCCTCATTGCTCCACCCCCCCCCAGGTCTATACTGCAGGATGTCCCCTCTTATCCTCATTGCTCCACCCCCCCAGGTCTATACTGCAGGATGCCCCCTCTTATCCTCATTGCTCCACCCCCCCTAGGTCTGTACTGCAGGATGCCCCTCTTATCCTCATTTCTCCACCCCCCAGGTCTATACTGCAGGATGCCCCCTCTTATCCTCATTGCTCCACCCCCCAGGTCTATACTGCAGGATGCCCCCTCTTATCCTCATTGCTCCACACCCCCTAGGTCTATACTGCAGGATGCCCCCTCTTATCCTCATTGCTCCACCCCCCCAGGTCTATACTGCAGGATGCCCCCTCTTATCCTCATTGCTCCACCCCCCCCCTCCCAGGTCTATACTGCAGGATGCCCCCTCTTATCCTCACTGCTCCTCTACCACTGGCTCTGTACTGCAGGCTTACCCTAATTCTCTAAGCCCCCCTTTTTTTTGTGTCTTCGCTGCTGCACTCTCCCCAGCTTTGCATTGCAGGGTGCCCCTTTTCATGTATATTGCTCGATTCCCCCTAGCTTTATATTGTAGGGTATTCTCTCTCATCCTCATTACTCAACCTTCCCCCCCCCCCCCCCCCAGGTTTGTACTGCAGGATGCCCCTTTTATCCTCACTGCTCCCCTCTACTGCTGGCCCTGTACTGCAGGCTTCTCCTAATTCTCTAAGCCCCCCTTGTTTTTTTTGTACAGCAGAGTGCCCCTGCTCAGCTTCCCTGCTGCACTCCCCCCACATTTGCATTACAGGTGTCCCTTTTCATGAACATTGCTCCATTACCCCTAGCTTTATATTGCAGGGTGTTCTCTCTCATCCTCATTGCTCCCCCCCCCCAGGTTTGTACTGCAGGATGCCTCCTCTTATACTCATTGCTCCTCTGCTGGCCCTGTACTGCGGCTTCCCCTAATTCTCTAAGCCCCCCTTGTTTTTTTTGTGCAGCAGAGTGCCCCTGCTCAGTTTCACTGCTGCACTCCCCCCACATTTGCATTGCAGGTGCCCCTTTTCATCAACATTGCTCTACCCCCTCCCCAGGCCTATATTGCAGGATGCCCCCTCTTATCCTCATTGCTCCACTACTGCTGGCCCTGTACTGCAGGCTTCCCCTAATTCTCTAAGCCCCCCTTGTTTTTTTTTTTTGTACAGCAGAGTGCCCCTGCTCAGCTTTGCTGCTGCACTCCCCCCACATTTGCATTGCAGGTGCCCCTTTTCATGAACATTGCTCCACTCCACCTGGCTTTGTACTGCAGGGTGCTCCCCTCATCCTCATTGCTCCCCTCCCCCTGGCTCTGCACTGCAGTCTGCCCACTCTGAACCTCTTCATTCCAAGTCTATATTCATAACACTAACAGTACTACATTTTTAATGTAGGATTATTTGATTACATTATGAGACGTTTAAAATGGACATTAAAAATGTTTTATCTTCCAGGCGTGATTTTTGAAAAAAATGTGCAGCTAATTTTAAATAAAAAATAGTACCTTATTTGATTCCATTTGCTTCATTCTTCATTTTTATAGCTTAATTTCTGTACAATTTTTTTCCAAAGTACCTGGCAAAACTGAGCGTCATCTGAAGAAACTTGAACTTGAGTGAACAGTTTGTTCAGGTTCTACTTCTCATTTTTTTAAGGTTAATCATTGGCATGACTCAGACTTAAGCAGGTGTAGCATCAGGTGCCACTATGAAGCAGTGATGTACGATGTCCCTGTAAAGTATGACAGGACAACACTGACAGACAAAAAGAAGTCGTTGGCCATAGCTGCGGAATCATTTGTGTTCAGATCCATGGTCTACAATCAGGAGAATGTTTTACACTCAGTGACCTTTTCATTACTTTTTAGTTTCTGTTTTTTTGATGTTGTCACTTCAAAACTTGAGGAACAAAATGGCTTCTCTCATGCTAAGTCATGGGATCATTCTGATTACAGTGAGTAGGCCTGGGATTGAAAGGTAGCCTTGCACATTACAGCCTGTAGTTACAAGATGACTACAGGTTGGACATCAAGGAAACTACTAATTGACCATCAGTTATGGTCTTCCTGCAAGCACCATTTTACATGGCAATGAGGACAAGGCTTACTCCAGCTCCACAGCCTGATGGGTTTATTGGTGGTACATTTGGTACACCTTACCAACATATCAGGTTGCATCAGACAACAAACAGAACTGGGTATGGACCATTGTGACGAACCATCCCTTTGTGATAACATTATTATTATTATTATACAGTATTTATAAAGCGCCAATAGTTCGCTCAGCGCTGTACATTGCAAAGGGGGACAGAACATGTGACAGAACAATACCAATACAATGCAAAACATAAGGGGATCGAGGGCCCTGCTCTTTCGAGCTTACAATCTAGGAGGGAGGGGATAGTGGTACAGGAGGAGATAGTTGTGGGGGATGGAGTGGTAGGAAGAGTGGAGGAGGTCGGCAGGTTTGCAGGGGGTGGGATAGGCTTACAAAAAGAGGGGGGTTGTGAAAAGAGATTCACAAAGAAAGCGGCTACATTATGAACAGAATGTGATACTCAGAAAAATTTCCAAAAAATATGCTTTATTACACATACAAATTTGACATATGGGCAATCGCCCTGGTTTACCATCACCTCAGTATGAGACAATACACACAGACCTAAAACCATATAAAATGACACCAAGACCGGTCTGAATGCATGTGCAACAAGGACAATGACTACAAGAGTCTAAAGTCCCTGTAGCACTGGCGCATAGGTGAACACTTCCCAAAGGAGGTGTATGCAAAAATTATACCATAGGTATACCATGAAACGAGTTATAAATGTGTAGATAATGCTACTACCAGAATGGTTATATCCCAAACAGGGAGTTTCAAAAAATTATACTATGGATATAGGTATCACATGTATGCAATACAGCAAGCACAGTATGCGTCAAAAAGAAGGCATGCCTCTAGGCCTATATGAGACAAAACATGAATGTCATATAAATGATGCAGTACATTCCTATGCCAGCACAAGTGGTTGGGGCCCATTCATCTGTGATATTACCAGCTGTTTCCTAGGGCTCTTGAATAAGAATATGCCCCATTTTTTACCAGGATGGAAGGATAGATGCATAAAGCAGCACACTGCTTGAAATGGTTTCTTCACCACTACATGTGGACTACACACCACTTTCTGTAAGAAAAACAAGACACATCCCAATAGATCTTCTGCCTGTTGAAATACACGTGGTATATCTTGTTTCCTATATAAAGCACCATGATGTCCCCATCCTGTAGTGAAACAAACAATATGTGGAAAGTCACTGAAAGAGCTTTCACTCTATATAGGATATATAGGTCATATAGGTCACAGAGGACCATATATCTAGTGTCCTGCAACAGTCCACTCACCACCTGTGCAATGGATAATAGGAGAGGAAAGGATGTCCTTCATAGGTACTGCCATACAAGGCCAAGGAGGCCAAGGAACCACCGCTGACATCCGCCGATATACCGCGGGTTCCAGCCTCTTCTCGGCGCCTGTGCTGCCTAGGCTTGCCTCATGGCATGTGAAAATGGCTTCCTCCTTGTAGGTCAGCGTGCGTTCCACCTAATGTGCATGACCGGAAGTGACGTATCTGACGTATGACGTCAACGCGTTTCGCCGATGGGCGTATCTCACTCAGCTTCGTCAGGACAGGCATATTCTTATTCAAGAGCCCTAGGAAACAGCTGGTAATATCACAGATGAATGGGCCCCAACCACTTGTGCCAGGAAAGGAATGTACTGCATCATTTATATGACATTCATGTTTTGTCTCATATAGGCCTAGAGGCATGCCTTCTTTTTGACGCATACTGTGCTTGCTGTATTGCATACATGTGATACCTATATCCATAGTATAATTTTTTGAAACTCCCTGTTTGGGATATAACCATTCTGGTAGTAGCATTATCTACACATTTATAACTCGTTTCATGGTATACCTATGGTATAATTTTTGCATACACCTCCTTTGGGAAGTGTTCACCTATGCGCCAGTGCTACAGGGACTTTAGACTCTTGTAGTCATTGTCCTTGTTGCACATGCATTCAGACCGGTCTTGGTGTCATTTTATATGGTTTTAGGTCTGTGTGTATTGTCTCATACTGAGGTGATGGTAAACCAGGGCGATTGCCCATATGTCAAATTTGTATGTGTAATAAAGCATAATTTTTGGAAATTTTTCTGAGTATCACATTCTGTTCATAATGTAGCCGCTTTCTTTGTGAATCTCTTTTCACAACCCCCCTCTTTTTGTATGCCTTTTTTGGCTACTGAATGGAGACCATTTATTGGGTGATACGGTAATTTATTCAAACAACCTCTTAATAACTATGTTTAACACAGGTGGGATAGGCTTCCCTGAAGAGATGGGTTTTCAGGGTGCACCTAAAGGAGAGGAGAGTAGGTGATAATCTGATGTGTTGGGGCAGGGAGTTCCAGAGGATGGGTGACACCCTGGAGAAGTCCTGGAGGCGGGCATGGGAGGAGGAGACCAGGGAACTAGAGAGAAGGAGGTCTTGTGAGGAGCGGAGTGTGCGTGTTGGGCGGTACTTGGATATTAGGTCAGTGATGTAGTTCGGGGCAGTGTGATGGACAGCTTTGTACGTCAGTGTTAGGATTTTGAATTTGATCCGTTGCGCAATCGGAAGCCAGTGGAGGGATTGGCAGAGGGGGGTGGCGGAGACAGAGCGGTTGGAAAGGTGAATGAGTCTGGCAGCCGTAATCAGGATCGACTGAAGCGGGGATAGCCAGCGGCGAGGCAGGCCAGTGAGGAGGGAGTTGCAGTAGTCGAGTCGTGATATGATGAGGGAGTGGATGAGCTGTTTAGTGGTTTCTGGGGTTAGGACATAACATTTTGCCCTTTCTGTTCCGGTTTTATCCCCTTGTTAAGTGGTCTTCCCGTTCTACCCTTTTTACAGCTGTATATGTTTAGCAGCTATTATGTAGACAAGCATTCTACACTGTTTGTTTAGGGTAATGTGAACTTGTAGTCTTTCACTTCTCTAGATTTCATACTGTGCTGATTGCTGTTGTGTTGTAGAGTTGTGTTGTGGGTGGGGCTGAAGGGGGCAGGGATTACTGCCAGGAAGTGCTGTATAAACTGAGCTGTGTTCAATAAAGCATACATTCATTCACCCTACATGAAGTTCCGACTCATGGTTTGGGATATCGGGGAAGGATTGTCTTTGAGCTCTAATACCCGCTGGAAGACTTGCCGGAAAAGGGGACCATTGGCTGAGACGCATCTCTCCACACGAGGAAGCCCAGGCGCAACGGTTCTGCCACAACCATCAAAGTTGAATACCATGCCACAAGTCCTTGAAGACCAGCTTGATGTCAGTCAATAGACAAACACTTCCCCACCAAACAAATAACATGTCAGCCTCTCAATCATTTTAGGGGCAAAACCGGAGCAGTGGGAAGAGCACAACTGGGCTGTAGTTGTCAGGGACCATCGCGACGCATGGGTCTGCACATGCGTAGGTGTCTGTCAAGACATGCAGGCAGCAGAGCACTATGACGGTGCTGGGCAGGCACTAGGACCTAGGCTGCGCCTGTCAGGTGCAGGGCGGGCTACTTAAACCAGCCCTGCACAGACACAAGTTGCCGTATGGTCTGATCTTTGCTCCTGTGTTCCTGTTTTCCTGCTATTTGAGATTCGTTGCTGACCTTGCCTGAACCTGACCTTCGCTGACATCTCCTGCTCTGACCCCCTGGCTAGTTTGACCTCTCTTCTGGATAATCCCCATACCTGATCTGAACTTCTGTTACCGTCCCCAGCGAGTGACCTAACTATTTTTCTGCCTGCCGCCTTGTACTACGCTGATCCCACTGTTACCGACCCGGCCGGTTTGACCACGCGTACTACTTCGCCATCCATCCATCCATCCCGCTCGGATCCCGTCTTCCACCTCTTCACGTCAGGCTCTCTACCTGCACATACCCCTGGCTGATCTCTCTACCACGGACGGGTGTATTCAGGGGCCGCGACCTGGTCCCTGTCTGCTCCAAGCCCATCCCCACCATCAGGGGCCCTGGTGAACAAGCAGACTGGGGTTTAGACTCTGCGCCCTGGGGAATCCTGTCCTGTGGACTGCTAGAGGCCCCGATAGGCGGTTACTAACAGTAGTACATGTAAAGAGAATGTACTGTAAATCCAACACCAGACCCATGCTGCTCATTAGTCTTACAGAACCTTCATTCATACAGTTCATTTCACCCTACCTTTGGCTATTTTTACTCACCTTAATAATTTTACCCATCCATGACCCATTACCAACAATTTTATTTTGCTTGGACTTGATAACACTCTGATATGTACAATTTGGGAACATATGTATAGAATTTTTTTGTGTATTCATATTTTTTTTCCTGTTATGCGTTAATATTGCTTGCTTTATTAATAGTTTTAATACATTGAAGCCTCTATATGAATTTTATATTTTTTAAGCATTATTTATGTACTCTGTTTTGTCTAGATGTATTTTATACAATACATTAATTATCATTTGAATAATTTAGAGGTCTATTTATGCATCCATTGTGATAGTAAATTCCTTTATTTTACTGTGTACTGAACACCTCTAGCTTGCCATATTCCGTTGAATTATTTGACAGTTTTAGAAAATTACATCAGTTGTAGACTAAAATGGAAAAGTAGTTATTAATAACATTAAATTGCAAAATGGCTATTTTAGCGATTTTATATGCTGCATTACTTTTTTTAACAAAAGTTCAGCTTTCCTTGCAGTGGTCTCCAAACTGTGGCCCACGGGCCAGATGCTACCCTTTACTTGCCTTTATCTGGCCCTTGGGACACCATTCCTCCCACTGATACAGGCACTGTTTCTTCCACTGGCCCCAGCAACAAGGCATCATTTCTTCCACCAACGATGGGGAACTATTCCTTTCACTGACCTCAATGGTCAGGCACCATTCATTCCACTGATAACAATGGTGCCCTATTCCTCCTACTGATGCCAGTTGTGGGTGTTAATTCCCCCCCCACGGACACCAACAATGGGGCCCTATTGCAATAATGATAGAGCGCTAGTCCTCCCACCAGTACTAATAAGGAGGCACTATTG
Organism: Staurois parvus; assembly: GCF_062004578.1. Classification (NCBI taxonomy): domain Eukaryota; kingdom Metazoa; phylum Chordata; class Amphibia; order Anura; family Ranidae; genus Staurois; species Staurois parvus. Next base: position 5,955,078 of record NW_028318068.1, read on the forward strand.
TTCCTCCTACTGACCACAGAAGCTATGTAATATTCTTACTCCCACTGACAACCAAGCCTGAGGCATTATTTAATTCCAGTGACATGGGACATATCCCGCTGGCCACAGTTAAGCCCCCCAAAAGTCTGAATGACAGTAATCTGGCACTTTGTTTAGAAAGTTTGGAGACCCCTGCTTTGAAAGCTATTATAAACCTTCTTACCTGCATCTTGTGTATGTCAGCTGCATAAGATGTGCGTTGATCGTGTAGTTTCATGGTGTAATTTTTTTGCCCTTTACACACATCCTGTAGTAGAGTAAATCTTCACATTCCAGTGTCAGAAGTTTGTCTTTATGTTCAAACAGGAAGCATGGCACGGTACAGGTTAATGCATGACCACTGTTTGTAGTCTGAGAACTGACACTTCCTGTGAAGAGACTACATACCCCACAATTCCTAGGTCTCTCGGTCTCTTCAGTCTTACCACTGAAGAAGAGACAGATTTTACCTTTAAACAGCCACCCAATTAAGAAGTGGTCAGGGGAAGGTTTTATTTTGATGCAGTGTTACTTGGGAGCAGCTGGGGGAGGAATTTATGAAAGAAGCTGCATAACTATCATAAATCTGTCTCAAGTTTGTCTCAAATGGTCTCACTGTTCTTGTTTAGCATTGCCTGTCTACGCAACAAAATTGATAAATGTCCCACATTGTATCTTCAAGCTGCGGTCATCCAGATGAATTCTGTGACAAGGAATCTACAAGTCTGCCGCTGTAACCGGTTCATTGTGTTCTCCTGTGCAAGGACGTGAGTGGATTATTTCTGCCTATGATGAGTGCTATGAGATGAGGCATGGAAAGCTGAAATCCATTACACCGGCAGAACATTAAATAAGCTGTGTCTTGTGCTGTACACATTCATATCCATTCTCCAAGGCTTTATGTGATGGGTGGAGGCACTGCTACAATACAAGAAATGTTATTAAGCTTTATATTTCATATAGCAAATTGTAGCGCTCCTAACGGTGAACATAAAACACCAATGCAACAATAAAATAAATATAAATAAAATGTCCTCATAAATAATGTAAGGCAGATCTCCAGGCAAGTTAAAATCACTAGTAGGCATATATTTTCAGATTATGTTTATATATACTATATATATATATGTATATATACATACACACACATATGCACGGAGCTGTACCAAAAGTAATGCAAAAGTCTCTATAACTTTTTTTTATTAACAGGTTTTTCAATTTTCACATGTTGGTAGAATAGAGTAACTCTTCCTCTATAACTCTTCTTCTTCTTTTTCATCACATAAATAATAGATTCTAAGCAGAAGCAATGTGCTATCATTGAGTTCTTGACAAAGGAGGGGTGAAGGCTGTTCACAGAAGGCTATAGAACATATACAGAGATGACACCATTGATAGGAGTCACCAATGACAAGACCTTGGTCTTGTCAATGGTGTTATCTCCATTCTGTAGCCTTCTGCAGATGTCAGACAGTCTGCACTCCTCCTTCATCAAGAACTCAATGATGGCACATTGCTGCTGCTTGGAATCCATTTTACTTACCTGCAATGAAAAAGAAAAAGAATTACAATAGAGGAAGAGTTACTTCACCAGCATGTGAAATTTTTGAATGACCAATCTAAGTTAATAAAAGAGCTCTATCCACGTTCGCACTGCTTCCATCAATGTGTTGATGGGTAGGGCTTCATGATTGAATTAAACAGTTTCAAGCAGTCTCATGTTTTAGGCAGACTATCTACTGTTACACACCATGCCAGACTATCTACTGTTGCACACCATGCCAGACTATCTACTGTTACACACCATGCCAGACTATCTACTGTTGCACACCATGCTTAAACTGTTACACACCATGCTTAAACTGTTACACACCATGCTTAAACTGTTACACTCCATGCCAGACTATCTACTGTTACACACCATGCTTAAACTATTACACGCCATGCTTAAACTGTTACACACCATGCCAGACTATTTACTGTTACACAACATGCGTAAACTGTTACACACCATGCCAGGCTATCTACTGTTACACACCATGCGTAAACTGTTACACGCCATGCCAGGCTATATACTGTTACACACCATGCGTAAACTGTTACACACCATGCCAGGCTATCTACTGTTACACACCATGCGTAAACTGTTACACGCCATGCCAGGCTATATACTGTTACACACCATGCGTAAACTGTTACACACCATGCCAGGCTATCTACTGTTACACACCATGCTTAAACTGTTACACACCATGCCAGGCTATCTACTGTTACACACCATGCGTAAACTGTTACACACCATGCCAGGCTATCTACTGTTACACACCATGCCAGGCTATCTACTGTTACACACCATGCTTAAACTGTTACACACCATGCCAGGCTATCTACTGTTACACACCATGCTTAAACTGTTACACACCATGCCAGGCTATCTGTTGTTACACACCATGCTTAAACTGTTACACACCATGCCAGGCTATCTACTGTTACACAACATGCGTAAACTGTTACACACCATGCCAGGCTATCTACTGTTACACACCATGCTTAAACTGTTACACACCATGCCAGACTATCTACTGTTACACACCATGCCAGACTATCTACTGTTACACACCATGCTTTGGAGGGAGCTTCAGTCTCCCTCCAAAAAATTAATAGTCAGCAGCTACAAATACTGTATTTATATAAGGACACTTACCTGTCCAGGGATCCAGTGAGCCAATTCTTCAATTGGCATTGGGTGCAGGCACCAACAAGTTAGGTAGGCAAACTGGCAATGAAGTCTTCCAGCTGAATGGTCCCGCAGTCTTCTGGGACCTGTGTGTGTCCCAGAAGGCTGAGGGGGTGTGGAGGAGGGGGTCAAACTTCCTCACAGATCGTCTCGGTGATCTGACTCGAAAGTGGGAGTGGGTACCTGTCAAAACAAGGTACACGCTCTCCCCCAAAAAAGTGCCAAATGTGGCAGTGGAGGGGGGAGGATGCAAACAAGCGATACTTCCCCTTTTGGGTGAAGTTCCACTTTAAGGCGTGTCAGTACTGATTGGACCTAAATCCAATCCAGTCATTTTTTTTCTGTTCTTAATCCATTGGAGAGATTTCTTTCTCCTTCCTTGCCTAACAACACAACAGGAACTGTTGCTCCAGTTCTTAAACAGTTGTCGCCACAACAGGTGTCCCCACTGAAAATGTCATCTCTATTCTTGCTCTGATGACCACTGTAATATTTTGAATTTCCCGTCATTTTTTCGTCTGGTGATAATGTTCACCAGTGCAAATAGAAAAGGTGACTCTCCCCAGTGGGAGACATGTACCTCTCACATTTGCAGGCTCGGGGGTGCACTGCCAGTGGTGGCATCTCTTGAAACATAGCAAGAAAGAAGGTCAGCACTCTCTGTAAAGTAAAGAAATCACCAACATCAATACAATGTTATGTTTCCGCAGCATGCAGGACTTTTTTCTCTTGACCTTTGAAACAAGAGGTTGGCAATTGCTACTAGGCAGTAAAAAGGCTATAATTTAGTGCTGGCCCTCACTTTTGCAATCATATCAGTCTGACACTTCCCTATTATATCTGAAAGATAGAGTAGATTAAAAAAACATTTAGATTAGACATTAAGATGTGGAAGATTGACCTTCAGACATTATACACCTCTAAGTTACACTCAGCCTCATTCCCACAGATAAATAGTTGTCTTTTAAGATCCAAATACCATCTGGCTAAGTGATACCTGTAAAGCAGGGGTGTAGATAATGGGGGGTTAGGGGGGTCCAAACTCTCCTTCAGAGCATCATGTGCCCAGTGCTGCTCAGCAACAGTCAGTACAATAAAACTGACATGCAGAGGCATCTGCACTGCAGTCAGCACTGTGTGTAGTACTGCAGTGATCAGCTGGGCTGGGTGACAGTTGGAGTGATCTGGGTAGCCAGCCCATGTGCACTGTGTAGTGACTGTGATGTAATATGCCCAGCGTGGCGCCTGCAGTTCTGATTTACTCTCCCCTACCACGCTCTAATTTTGGCCACTGGAGCAGATCAGTGCTTCAGTGCCTGCTCCTCCCTCGACCTCTCTCACACTGTCCAGCCGCTGGTATGTCGGTAAGTCAGTAAATGAATAATACTGTTCCACATGTCTGCCTGACTGCCCAGGGCTGGCTTGCCCTGGCGCACATCACATAGGCAGCAGTAGCTCCAGTCTAACAGTGCAGCCTTATGGTACCCTGATTACCTCTGAGCTTTGCATAATCTACCACTAACCTCTGAACTCTGTTTCTTACTACTGACCCTTGAACTCTGCATCACTTACTACTGACCCTGGAACTCTGCATCACTTACTACTGACACCTGAATTCTGTATCACTACTGACCTCTGAACGACTTACTACTGACACCTAAACTTTGCATCACTTGCTACTGACCTCTGAACTCTGCATCACTTACTACTGACACCTAAACTTTGCATCACTTGCTACTGACCCTGGAACTCTGCATCACTTACCACTGGCCTCTAAACTTTGAATCACTTGCTACTGACCTCTGAGCTCTGTCACTTACTACTGACACCTAAAATTTGCATCACTTGCTACTGACCCTGGAACTCTGCATCACTTACCACTGGCCTCTAAACTTTGAATCACTTACTACTGACCCCTGAATTCTGCATCACTCCTAACCCCTGAACCCTGCATCACTTACTACTGACCTCTGAACTCTGCATCACTTACTACTGACACCTAAACTTTGCATCACTTGTTACTGACCCTGGAACTCTGCATCACTTACCACTGACCCCTAAACTTTGAATCACTTACTACTGACCCCTGAATTCTGCATGACTCCTAACCCCTGAACCCTGCATCACTTACTACTGACACCTAAACTTTGCATCACTTACTACTGTCCCTGGAACTCTGCATCACTTACTACTGACCCCTAAACTTTGCATCACTTACTACTGACCCCTGAGCTCTGCATCATCTACTACTGACCTCTGAACCCTGCATCACTTACTACTGACACCTAAACTTTGCATCATTTGCTACTGACCCTGGAACTCTGCATACCTTACTACTGACCCCTAAACTTTGCGACACTTACTACTGACCCCTGAGCTCTGCATCATCTACTACTGACCTCTGAACTCTGCATCACTTACTACTGATCCCTGAACTTTGCATCACTTACTACTGACCCCTGAACTCTGCATCACTCCTAACCCCTGAACCCTGCATCACTTACTACTGACCCCTAAACTTTGCATCACTTACTACTGACCCCTGAACTCTGCATAACTCCTAACCCCTGAACCCTGCATCACTTACTACTGACCCCTAAACTTTGCATCACTTACTACTGACCACTGAGCTCTGCATCATCTACTACTGACCTCTGAACTCTGCATCACTTACTACTGACCCCTAAACTTTGCTTCACTTACTACTGACCCCTGAACCCTGCATCACTCCTAACCCCTGAGCTCTGCATCACTTACTACTGACCACTAACTCTGTGTCATTTACTATTAACCTCTGAACTCTTCATCACTTACTACTGTGCCTGGAACTCTGTCACTGACTATTGACCCCTGATCAATGCAGCACTCCTGACCCCTGAACTCTGGGCCACTTACTACTGACCCCTAATCTGTGCTTCACTTACTACTGAACCTTTGTGTTACTTAATCTTGAACCCCGCTATGTTTTCTTCACAAGCAGGGGAGCCCAACTTGTGATCTTGCACACAGGCCCACTGCTTTCAGAGAATGCCCCTGTAACCAACCTTACTGTACAGGTGCAAAGGGCACCATCTTTTGTCAAAGGCAAAGGAAGAAGAAGGTTACGAAAACCAAGGAATTGTGGTTAGAGCAAGGCATCCTGGTCTGGAAGCTCAAAAGTTGGTGTCCTTGGCAGAGTGAAAAACTCATGTAACTCCCTCGCTGCAGGTGACTGGGCAGCTGGCGTTGGTGAGCACCAGATAAATAATAATAATTCTACAGCTAAGGGTCCTTTCTTTACAGTGGCCTATTGTCCCTGCCTCTCTAGCAGGATCCTGGATAAAAGGTACATGATGTAAACCTTCCCCTGACCGCCACCACTCTGGTTGAGAAAGGAAGAAATCACTCTTCTGGCAGTATAGAAAAAAACCCTCTACAGAACATGTGCCAGGTGACTTAGGCCCCATGTGACATGGGCCCCAGGTGTTTGGTTGGACTGTTGGACCAGAAAACACAGAGAAATGAAGGGTCCTGAAAAGTCAGCATGTGGGTAGGTGCAGCATGGTGGCTGCAAGTACCAAGACTTGTATTGAAGGAATGACCCAAATATACAACAACCCAGCGGGATGACTCCATGCTGGAATACACTCATAGTTTTTGCAACTTTCAGTGCAGAGCAGGTTGTAATGTACCAATAGCATCTGTCTCTGAGAGTGGAATGCGACTTGGCCAGTCTGAGCCCAATGGGGAGGATTCCGATTGTTCCGTTTTCCTAGCCTGTCCTTGCTGATCTGGAACCTTTCCCTACCGCTAATCACTATTCCTGACTGATGGGTGCTCTATCCCTACACTATCTACCTGTAAAAATGCACACCAAAGCCTGGGGGTGAGCACTTAAAAAAGCTGTGCTGACCCAAGATGGTCACCAAGGACACCTGTATGCATCATAGCCAAACAGAATGCTGCCTCAAGAGACCAAGGAAACCACAGAGAAACCAAACTTCTCTTGTCCTCTCCAACTGCTGCATCACTCTGGCTTGATGCCACCTGCAGTGAAGAACTGGGACTGCACCTGCCTACAAGTACTCCAGACCACTTATGGTTCAATGCTATAAGAGACCTGGGGATAGTGTGGTTCAGGGTTTTCAAGTTGGCAGACTGCGACTGAGGAATGCACAGTTAGGCCCCTCGAGAGCCCTGCATTTTGGTGGGCCCACAGAGAAGTGTCGAGTGCTTGTAATGGCTAAGAAACTGTCAATAAGTCAGCATAAACAAGATATTTAGACTGTTTCAAAAATTTGCAACCAGCAAATAGTAAAGGTGCACATGGGCAGAGCAGTATATGGCAGAATACAAAAAAAGATACAATCAGTCACAATTTCTTGGAGAACAACCTAACTGTTCATTAGTTTTGTTAGTCTTTAGGGCAAAATATGGTAAAATGTCCTCTTCTAACTTTCCATCAACTATGTTCCCTGCTGTATTGTCCAAGTACACCCACATACTCCACCGCTATCTTATGGATGATGGAGGTGCCTTTTGGTCACCATTTCCATTTTCTTGAAGCCCAAATGTGTGCTTTAGTAATGATGGACTTCAAGAAAATGGTGGCCAAGATCAATGGCAGCTTTGTCTTTCTTAAGATGGGTACAGAAGCAGGGGCGGACTGACAACTCATGGGGCCCCCGGGCAATAGGGGATCATGGGGCCCCTGTGTCCTTGCCCAAACTCAAAAAAGCCTATGAAAAAGGTACCAGGGGCATCTCATAGGGCCCCCTACTGCCCGAGTTTCCAAAATGGTCCCCTGTACAGAAGAGATATGGAGTTCTAACATTCCGGAATGATAAGATTATGCATGCTGCACCACCATCCAAACAAAGTGAAAAGGCACTTGGGCATGCAGATAGCTTTAGGATGACTTGTATTTGTTTTCTCCATATATATGAAATAATAGCACAGAAATAGCAACATCCTCTCGAACAAAATGAGCATTTTCTGAAGATACGTTTGCGCCTAGCTCCGTGTCTCTTATTCATAATACATCATAATTGTTTGTGTCCTTATATTTTGCAGCTCATTTCTCTTGCAACAGCAAGATATTATCTTGGCAAAAAGAGTCACTTATGCCCACGACATTAAAAGATAATGAAACTATAGAAAGAAATCAATAGAGCTCAGAGCCATAAATATAGACAACAAAGTCTGATGCTAAATATGATGTTATTGTCTTTGATGAAAAATTGTACATAAAAAGAGAAACAAATAACGGGCTTTGTACTACTTAGAATTTCTAATTATATACAGTGCATTGCATAAGTATTCAATTCCCTTAGATGTGTCATATTCTTTAGGGTTACAAGTTCAACCTTAAATTAAAAGGAGTTTTAAGTATCTAAACCCAAGAATAAAAATTATTTATATTTTTATATATATATATATATATATATATATATATATATATATACCGTATATACAAATACATATATAGACACACAAACACACCGGCCACTTTTTTAAGTACACCAGTGCCAAGAAAATGTCTCCTACACCATTACACCACCAGCCTGAACCGTTGATGCTCGGTTTGAACTTCAGCAAGTCGTCCTCACCGCATCTAAATACCTAAATGCATTGAGTTGCTGCCAAGTGATTGACTGTTTAACAATTTGTGTTTTATATATATATATATATATATATATATATATATATATATATAGTGAAAAACAGAAAAGATAACTAGGGAAAAAAATGTCAGTGGCCTCCACCTGTGAAACCAGTTTTGTTTTGGGGGTCGACTCATTGTTGCCCATCTAGTGCACCTGTTGTTAATTTCATTTACACCAACGCAGCTGAAACTGATTAACATCCCCCTCTGCTACTTAACTGACCAGATCAACATCCCAGGAGTTTCATTGACTTATTGCTATACTCTGATTAAAAAGTGTTCTTTTTTTGAGCAATACACACACATACAGTATATATATATAGGGCTGAGCACTGACCAGAGGAATATGTACTAATGTAAAAAACAATAAATACGCACACACATATATATATATATATATATACACGTATATATATATAATTATATTACAGCTTACCAGTCCTTGGATCCTTAGATGTGGTTGTTAGCATTCATTTTATTTTTTTCACGTTAAGTAAATATTTTTCAAGTACAGAAAGTACTACATACAACAATCAGGAGTCTATTTATAAAAAAATGTACATGGTCATTTATCCAGCGTACCTGCATGTACATTATTGCTGTACAAACTGGGCAAAAACAAAGCACACGTGTTAAACACAAGGCTTGCAGGCCTAATCCAGCCTGCCAGGCCATTTCATGTGGCCCTTGCACCTCTTCTGCAGCTGCGACACCCCCACCTTGTCTCAATAGTCAGCAGCAGATAGGATGATATAACTTCTGCTACAGATTCCTCTCTGTGCAGCCGAAACACCCCCTTGTCTCCACCTCCCCTGGTCTCAGCATTCATCTGACTCCAGCCCTCTTCTGGTCTTCCTCCAGTCCCTGCACTTTCTGCTTCCCAGCTCCGCCCCCAGCTCCTTCCCAGCAGCAGCACAAGGTAAGGGGGGTGCATGGTGTTTTAAGGGAGGGTGGAGGACTATTGACTTCTGATGGTGGAGGATTATTGACTTGTGATGGTGGGGGACTCTTGATATCTGATGTGGGTGGTTGGGGAGCTCTGGACATCTAGTCTTGCAAATACAACTGGCCTTTGAGGGCAACCATAATGTTGATGCAGCCTGTGATGAAATCAAGTTTAACACCCCTGGTCTAGAAGGTTACACAAGTGGGTATGGCTGGCATTACAGGGTATGTCAAATGTAATCAGCTTCTTTGCAAACAAACTTGGAATTTATTTTCACTGCATAAGAAGGTGGTTTGGATTCTTTAAAAAACATGAAAACAGGTCAAATTTATGTACTTTCACTAAGGCTTGCATTTAAAAAATAAATTTAAAATGTGCTAAACCCATACTGCAAAGGTTACCTACTCATTCAATCTAGGGGGAGGAGAAGCATTTTAACTTGCCTAATCCTCTGCTCCCTGGGCAGATGGTTCTCCCCTGTGCTCAGGCAGTAGACTGTCCCTCAGTATCATCATATCCATTGCAAAGCTATGCATTGGTCTTTTTGACCTTAGACTGGGAGAGAATAGGGGAGAAGATGCTGCAGAGACTTCTCTACCAACAGATGAGAAAGAAAGTAGATCTTCTTCTTATGTCCTCTAGACCTAAACGAGCAATTAACCCTTGCAGTGTGGGTGCAGTGGGACTTAAAAGTGTTTGGAAACCCCTTATATATACCCAGTGAAGTGACTGGCCTTAGTTGATGAAGCAAATCCTCCTTCATAGGTTGTATCTGTATATCTGCAGCTTTCTTTATTTTGCATCAGTTCAAAGCCAAGAATTTTCAAAGCATTTTCAAAGAACCTCAAAAGGCAGAGGATGGAGATCTGATATCACACACTGCACAGTTTAGAGCAGAGCTGAGTGTAATCTGACACCTGAGTGTAGGGAATGGACACACACCCCTCTACAATCTCATAGGGAAACATGGACAGCTGTGGGTGTCAATCACCTGATGTGTGCTGGAGGGGGAGCAGGCCATCCCTCTGGATTACTTGGTGTTGGCATGGACTGTCAGATGTGACTCATATAGATAGCATAGCAAGGAGAGAGGAGATGGAAATCACACTAGGTGCTTGGATAGAGGTAAGTAAGCACTTTGCTTTGATAATTTTTCATTTCAGAGGCTTACAACCATGTAAAGGATGTACTATTGAATCCAGAGCTGGAATTATTTGTGCCTTTTATATCATCCTAAAGTTTAGTGTGATGGCCATTAAGTAGATAGCAGAGGTGGACTGACCATTTGGAAACTCGGGCACTGCCCAAGGGCCCGGGGTCAGTAGGGGGCCCATGAGATGCCCCTGGTACCTTTTTCATAGGCTTTTTTAGGTTTGGGCAAGGACACAGGGGCCCCATGAGTTGTCAGTCCGCCCCTGGTAGATAGTAAAGTTGGGCTCATGGTCAAAAGATTGCCCTGGGGCCCATAGTTGTAAAGCTATACCACCATGTTCAACCCAACTGCCCCAACCATTATAATGTAAAATCTCAGTAACATACAGTATGTTTGGGAAGGTCAGCTGGGAGAGGGTGATATTTTTATTACATCCCTACTGGAAGGAACAGAGACACAAACTCATTGGAATCTGAAAGCTGAAAGGAACTGGCAAATAATCTCATCCACCAGTGCTGACAGAGTACTGACTTTTCACTTTTGGGTGGTGTTTAAAGATTAATATACAGTTCATAGTAATGTGAGTGTTTAAAGGAATGTGAAGGTGATTGACTTGCCCTTTCAGTATATGTTCCTGCATTACCCTGCAGACATCCATGTATAGGCCTTTACTGCGTAACTTGAGATATCCAGCGTTTCGTTTTTTCTTTTGCGTAATTCTGCAATCTAGCTTCCGTTCAAACAATCTGGATACATTGTTTGTTTCATGCAAAAACAGACATTACATTTCCACTGCCATTTAAAAGATATAAGACTCCATCTGTTGGGACAAAAGATTATTGCAATTTCCGAGATTTGAATATACGAGCGACAGCAATAATAATAACACGGCTCTATTGTAGTCACCAGTGAATGAATTCACGTAATGGAAATAATAGTTCTTGGTTACTGCATAACAAAAAGCGCAATTGTATCTTCAGCTTCCATTGTACACATTAGATATGTTTAGAATGAGTTGTGAGATGTGTTATACAAAGTACAGAAGGGACAGGAGAGGACATGGAAGACGTAAGGTCGGCCGGAAGAGGTTAGATGTATGGAAATATATGATATTTAAAACATCCTAATTGATGACAGCTGGGAGTTTTGGCATCAAAACTGAATTTCGCGTGTTGATGTTCATTTCAGATACAAATATTCCTCAGCCTGAAAGTTACAATGTAGTTTTAGGAGTTTACGAGGCAAAATGAGAAAAAAAAATGTTGACCTCAGTGACCAAAGGCCACCTGTTTTCCCAGCAATGGGACTATACACAGGCTCCAGGTGCTCTCCCAGTGCTAAACACGCCCCTGGCGATGTCATTGATGACAAAACGCGTAGGGAGGAGCCAGAGCGCGTGATGTCAGCACGCATCGGAACGTGGCAGTCATCTTGTTGTTTGGAAACTTACCATTCATTTATATGGTGACATGCTGTTTTATATTCTTATTTGATGTATGTTTTATACTACGTATTGAGGCAATACATTTGATTCATCTTACTACACTATGAGGATTCTTTTTGCATTTTGAATGGGGTTGTCCTCCACGAGGATAATTCTCTTGTAGGTTCATCTTACAGTCCATTTCTTGATGTCAAAATTTGGAACCAAAGAGTGCCCAGGTCCACGACTTGCCTTTTGAAACTTATACAGTGCATTTTGACCCATTCATAACTGGAAGTCAACATGATTCGGTAAGAGGCAGAATGTTTGGTGATGGTGATGGTGGACATTTTCTATCTTCTCCTGGCTGTTTTGAGACATCTTTAGTAGCACTGAGGCTCCAGTGAAGAGGGGCTCGTTCCATATATTTTTATTCCTGTGGATTGGACTCTTAAGTTCAATATTTTTGATTATTTGAAGCGCCGTACTTCTGTATATTAAACACAGTGTAGTGTTTGGAGAAAGAATAAAAACCATGGGGTAGGTATGGCTTGAGCATGGTACACATTTCTGAAAGGACAAACTAGTGACAAAGCAACCTGGATATTGGCCATGTTTAGCGGGGAGATGTGGGCATCATCACACTCAGATTCCAGTGAAGGGTGTAGCATGTACAGTAAGACAGTGAAGATCAAATTATAATAATCAAAGTAGATGTACACCATGCATTTAGCTTGCCAAAGGGAGAGTGGTCCGGGGTGAGCTGAGCTGCTGAGACACTAATGGGAAGGTTGAACAGAGTCAGAGTCAATGCTGGGAGGGCAGCAGGGAAGCTGAGCTCCTGAGTCAATGATAGGAGTGGGAAACAGAATGAGCTAAGCTGATAGGAGAGAGAACAAGGGGAGTGCAATCACTGTTGGAAGGTAGAGCAATGTGAGCTGAGTTGATGCTAGGTAGAGGGAGCACGGTGAACTGAGTTGCTGAGAGAACTGGCTTCAATGACTTCAGTGATTTCCTATCGTTGCTATGCGTCTCATTTACACTGCCATACAGCCCAGCGACAATGCAGTGAAATAAGTGTATGTTTTTATAAATATTTAAAAAATGGACCGCGCTAAGGTCACAAATAACAAAATAAACTGTGCAATCTTTAAAGTGATAACACTGAGCAAAATACAAAAATATTAATATTCAGTCCCAACATGTGAATAATTGGTGCAATGATGCTATATCTTTAACGGTGATACTCCATACTGAAATGACAAGTGCTTCACTGTGTTCACACTGGTGCCCCACATAGACTCAAAAACGTTTTTGTACTTCCTGAAGACAGTCTATTGGTCGAAACTAGTCGAGGGCTTATGAAGCAACTTTCGCTGACGTCACTTCCGGTATTTGGAATGCACGCTGGAACAAAGTGGCCATCTTAATTCCCATTCATAATACACAAAGCTGAATACACCTAGTGCCAAGAAAGGCACTTTTTTGTGAGTGGCATTTCTATTGTTTGACCCCATATTAAAGTTTTACACAGTTTTACACTATGGGATGTCTGGTTTTGTTTTGATTTATGCTGAAAATATGAAATACTGCCTGTGGAGGAGAGAAGTTGCCTAACATTGATGCAGGTCTAGTGGAAAGTTATTGGTTACTACCAGCAACCACAGTTATAAGGGCGAAGGAATATTGGCCATCAGGACCAAATTGCAAACTGGGATAGTCCCAAAAAGCGAGTGTGACTTACCTAGAGATAGGTGGTCATGAAATGACGGTGAGTTTACATCTATGTGGGGCACCAGTGTGAACACAGTGAAGCGCTTGTCATTTCAGTATGGAGTATCACTGTTAAAGATACAGCACCATTGCACCAATTATTCACATGTTGGGACTGAATATTAATATTTTATTTGTATTTTATTTTATTTGTATTTTGCTAAAGATTGCACAGTTTATTTTGTTAATTTGTGACCTTAGCGTGGTCCATTTTTGAAAAATATAAGATTTTGTGTTTATAAATTCACATTTAGGACTGCTGCTATATAGGTATCTTATATATAGTTAATTCTTTCACATACACGTTAAATAATTTTTTTCCTAAGCGCAACAGCACCCCCTTTTTTCTTTCAAATATGTTTTTTTTTAAACTTCAAATAAAGCTAGTATAAAACAAAAACTGAAAAAAAGGACACCACCACTGCCCCCTAGCCAGCCGGCAGCACAGAGTGGCCGCAGCACTGAATCCCTCCGGCTGCCCTGTGATTCATGGCTGACAAATGTGAAATCCCCCTAAAAGCTAAAGAAGCTGCCTACTCAGTAAATCAGCTGCTGAAAGTGCTTAGGAACAGAAGGTTTAATTTGACTTTAAGTATCATTTGACCTGGTTGCTATGGTGTGGCAAATGCAAGGAACAAATACATTCTTTGCTGAGTAGAGCAACATCTGTTGTATTATTTGAACATTTTGTGATGTAGTTAGCAGAATTAGTGGAGCTATTTACCCTAAAGCTGCCCATATTGCCATACCTTGCATTCCACTGCAGTACTCACCACTGTTCAGACATTGAAATGCCTTTTTATAGTTTAGAATGTAGTACAGAAGGGTTAGAACCCCTATCAGGCTTTTATTCCTACCTGCGCCCTGTTAGGAAGATTCATTCTTCTATTTGTCCTGGTGACCATTGTCACTGGGACAGAAAATGCTCAGAAGTCCAAAATTTGGGGCTATCACCAGAACAGGAAAAAGGGAAAATCATCCAGTGAGGATGTCTGCTTCAGTCTGAGAGGGGGTGTCTGTACTTTGAAGAGAGTCCCACTTTCTGCCGTGTCTACAAAGAGCAGGAAGAATGAGATCACCACACTAATATCAACAGCATATATCACAATGTTTGTCCCACAAAGGAATCCAACACATTTCAGGGGCTCAAAGACTTTCCTTTTATCAGGGCTAAAAAACTGAAGACATAATAAATCATCCATAATACATTTTTTTTTTTCAAATAAAGTAAAAGCTATGGTTCAGCACACCTACATTGTAAACAGTTGGTTGTGTCTACAGGACAATGGTAAAAAAAAAACAGGCAGGGGCTTTAACAAGTCCTACTTCCTAAATTACTTTATATATAGACCTTCCAATAGGTTTGGAAACATCTTGTGGGATAAGCTTCTCTTCCACTCAATAATTTTCATTTCACAGAGAAAATAGCCCTATAGTTGCAAGTGATTTTAAAGTCCAGAACATTGTTTGCATTTAGTAAAGCTGTCTATGGCCATGGGTGGAAATGAGGGATCACTAAAGCCCCAGCTGAAGAGTTTATGGGCATGCATGTAGATGAAGGGTACCTTCACTAGGTCTACAAAAAAAGAGGGGTTGTGAAAAGAAATTCACAAGAAATTCAAAAGAAAGCGGCTACATTATGAACAGAATGTGATACTCAGAAAAATTTCCAAAAATTATGCTTTATTACACATACAAATTTGACATATGGGCAATCGCCCTGGTTTACCATCACCTCAGTATGAGACAATACACACAGACCTAAAACCATATAAAATGACACCAGTACCGGTCTAAATACCTGTGCAAAAGGGACAGTGACTACGAGAGTCTAAAGTCCCTGTGGCACTGGCGCATAGGTGAACACTTCCCAAAGGAGGTGCATACAAAAAATTATACCATAGGTATACCATAACACGTGTTTATAAATGTGTAGACTATGCTACTACCAGAATGGTCATATCCCAAACAGGGAGTTTCAAAAAATTATACCATAGATATAAATATCACATGTATGCAATATAGCAAGCACAGTATGCGTCGAAAAGAAGGCATGCCTCTGGGCCTATATGAAACAAAACGTAAATGTCATGTAAATGATGCAGTACATTCCTATGCCGGCACAAGTGGTTGGGGCCCATTCATCTGTGATTATTACCAGCTGTTTCCTAGGGCTCTTGAATAAAAACATGCCCCATTTTTTACCAGGATTGGTCCTGACGAAGCTGAGTGAGATACGCCCATCGGCGAAACGCGTTGACGTCATACGTCAGATACGTCACTTCCGGTCATGCGCATTAGGTGAAACGCACGCTGACCTACAAGGAGGAAGCCATTTTCACATGCCATGAGGCAAGCCTAGGCAGCACAGGCGCCGAGAAGAGGCTGGAGCCCGCGGTATATCGGCGGATGTCAGCGGTGGCTCCCTGGCCTCTTTGGCCTTGTATGGCAGTACCAATGAAGGATATTCTTTCCTCTCCTATTATCCATTGCACAGGTGGTGAGTGGACTGTTGCGGGACACTAGATATATGGTCCTATGTGACATATATGACCTATATATCCTATATAGAGTGTAAGCTCTTTCAGTGACTTTCCACATATTGTCTGTTTCACTACAGGATGGGGACATCACGGTGCTTTGTATAGGAAACAAGATATACCACATGTATTTCAACAGGCAGAAGATCTATTGGGATGTGTCTTGTTTTTCTCACAGAAAGTGGTATGTAGTCCACATGTAGTGGTGAAGAAACCATTTCAAGTAGTGCGCTGCTTTATGCATCTATCCTTCCATCCTGGTAAAAAATGGGGCATGTTTTTATTCAAGAGCCCTAGGAAACAGCTGGTAATAATCACAGATGAATGGGCCCCAACCACTTGTGCCGGCATAGGAATGTACTGCATCATTTACATGACATTCACGTTTTGTTTCATATAGGCCCAGAGGCATGCCTTCTTTTCGACGCATACTGTGCTTGCTATATTGCATACATGTGATATTTATATCTATGGTATAATTTTTTGAAACTCCCTGTTTGGGATATGACCATTCTGGTAGTAGCATAGTCTACACATTTATAAACACGTTTTATGGTATACCTATGGTATAATTTTTTGTATACACCTCCTTTGGGAAGTGTTCACCTATGCGCCAGTGCCACAGGGACTTTAGACTCTCGTAGTCACTGTCCCTTTTGCACAGGTATTTAGACCGGTACTGGTGTCATTTTATATGGTTTTAGGTCTGTGTGTATTGTCTCATACTGAGGTGATGGTAAACCAGGGCGATTGCCCATATGTCAAATTTGTATGTGTAATAAAGCATAATTTTTGGAAATTTTTCTGAGTATCACATTCTGTTCATAATGTAACCGCTTTCTTTGTGAATTTCTTTTCACAACCCCTCTTTTTTTGTATGCCTTTTTTGGCTACTGAATGGAGACCATGTACTGGGTGATACGGTAATTTATTGTACGACCTCTTAATAATTATCTTTAACAAATACCTTCACTAGGTCCCCAGCTAAAGAGTCTATGGCCAGGGGTGGAGATGAGGGATATCATCACAAAAGTCCCAGCTGAAGAATCTATGGTCATGGGTGGAGATGATGGATACCTTCCCCATTCTCCCAGCTGAATAGTCTATGGCCCTGGGTGTAGATAAGGGTTACATTCACTAGGCCCCCAGCTGAAGAGTGTATGGCCACGGGCGGAGATGAGGGATACCTTCACTAGGCCCCCAGCTGAAGAGTGTATGGCCACGGGTGGAGATGAGGGATACCTTCACTAGGCCCCCAGATGAGGAGTCTATGGCCAAAGGTAGACATAAAGTACACCTTTACTAGGCTATGGGTGGAGATGAGGGATACCTTCACTAGGCCCCCAGCTGAAGGGTCTATGGCCATGGGTGGAGATGAGGGTTACTGTACATTCACTAAGCCCCCAAATGAAGAATTTATGGACATGGGTGGAAAAGAGGGATACCTTCCCTAGACCCCCATTCCTTGCAAGGGGTTAA
Source organism: Staurois parvus (assembly GCF_062004578.1). NCBI lineage: Eukaryota > Metazoa > Chordata > Amphibia > Anura > Ranidae > Staurois > Staurois parvus. Next base: position 5,972,791 of record NW_028318068.1, read on the forward strand.
TTCCTTATTTTAGGATAGTAGATGGGGCCATGTAAATTATTCCAACTGTACATCAAAAATGATGGGCTCACAGCACAAATACAACCTAATATGATACAGCCATTTACTACATACATAACTGTTTCAGACTTGTTTCCCATCATCAGTGCAGATAATGGCCTCTAGAGTAGGGCTTGGGGAGCAATGAGAACATAAGGCCAGACAGATATGGTCAGGTGGGCTTAAAAATAAACAATGAGCCATGTTAGTAAACGGTTTCTAATATATATATTATATTATACTATAAGTAGCATGTAACGGAACCGGAACCCAGACCGCACTGAGTTTTTCCGTTATAGCACAACTTCCCCTGTCCGAACACCATCCACGGACCACACCCTTGGAATCCCTCAGGAAAATAGACAACACCCAGCTCTTACTAAAACAGGAAGCCAACTACTCTTTATTTTACACAAAACACAGAATATATACAGAGGGGCGGGGAAACACAACCAGGAACAAGAAATACATCATCAGCCCACCCTTTCAGTGGGAAGGGCTACAGTATAGGCAGGAAACACCTCATCACCCCTCCCCATCCAACCAGACACAGAACAATGGGATGCAACCATGTGGCAAAGGACATTGACCAACCCCCACACCAATACACAAACAGTACATCCCATAATAGTTCGCTGCACAGGAAGACACAGCACAATGGGGGGTAGCACATGGCAGTAGACAATGGACAGCCATGTGGCCTAGACAAAGGACAACACACTATACACAGGACTCAGACATTCACATACACACCCTGTAACCCTTAACAGGCACAGGGTGGGTTAAACATAATGATTTGGGGAGATGATACAGAGGTCCCCCGAAACCCAAAAGTTGCTCCCGTCACATAGCACCCCTCTAGTTAGCCAGGGGGAGCTAGCTAGGTTTTTTAGTTAGAGGATGGATAGCAGCCTTGTAGTCAGCCTGGTATGAGTCAACCTTAGGACAGAGCTAAAGGCTCTGCAGATCAGTCCCCTGATACCTCCCCCTGCTCTAGAAGCTTGAGAAGTTTCTAGAAGGCAATGGGTAGGGGTGAGGAAGAGCTTATCTGCATGCTCAGGGGACTCTGACCTATCCCCAAGCAGGAGGCTTGGCACAGGGCCAGTATAGCCCTTAGATCAGTTTGGGAGAGTCTGATCAGAAAGTGGTCAGTGTTGGGTGGAATATTTAGTAGCCAGGAAATGTCACGGATGGACTTATTGCACAGGCTGCAACCTATCACAGTACCATGCTTGAATTCACTGAGCTCCTGAGAGCGACCCATTCTCTCACAAATGTTTGTAGAAGCAGTCTGCATGCCTAGGTGCTTGATTTTATACACCTGTGGCCATGGAGGGGATTGGAACACCTGAATCCAATGATTTGAAAGGGTGTCCCAATACTTTTGGCAATATAGTGTAGTTGCTAAGGAGTTTGTCCTCAAGTTTCTACAGTTCCTTGGGCATCCCATACACCCCACAACCCCATCCAAGTTCAATACCCCTTAATAAAACTACAAAAACAAGCTCAAGGACTGTTTACTGTCTCCAGTGTGCAAGTGTGGAAGAAAATGCATGTTGCCTGGCTGTGCAGGACTATAGGGGGACCCAAAAACTCAGAGACTCCATAGGGGGGTAGTGCTATATATAGATGTGTGTTTGACTGTTTGTTCCACTTTAGGTTTGTACATTTATGACAGGTATTCCAATAGTGAGCCAACTCTAAGCATCCCGTGTTCTGAATTGTACTTGGCTTGTAAGTCAGCATTGTCACTCTGATTGGTTGTTATCATTCCTGCTCAGCCATGTTATAACACATTTCTCAGATCCTTAGACCAAGGGTTGTCAGATGGCAGCATGACATGTTTATAAGTAAAATCCCCTTTGGCGAGGCATGTTTACATTTCAGATTTGCTTCAAACTGGAGCAACACTGCGCTTCAAGATCACCCTGTCTACTCTGCTTAGAATGCAGCTGTTTTCATCGCTGGCTGAGGTTCTCTATCACTGCAGGAAATTATGCAACACAACCCTTACTGAGATGGTGTGGGAACCAATTAAGGAGACACTCCGCTCAAAATGGAAAAATAAGCCTTGATATGCACATGCTGTAAATCATACTGCCTACCTGTTCAGTATGTTGTCAGCGCCGATTCTCCACCAGCTCCCACCAAGCTTGCCAAGGGCTCCTTCCCTATTATTCCTGAGATAGGGTATGTAGCACTACCCCCTTAGGAGTTGCTGAGTTTTGGGTCCCCCTAAAGCTCTGTACAGCCAGGCAACACGCATTCTCTTCCACACTTTGTACTCACAGTCAGTAAACAGTCCTTGAGCTTGGTTATGTGATTTTATTAAGCGGTTTAGAACTTGGATAGGGTTGAGGACTGTATGGGATGCCAAAGGAAACCACACTTTTGAGAGCAAACTCCTTAGTAACTATGTTCAGATGTGGACAAAAATAGTCTCGCCTTTAAGAGCATTCCAGCTCTCTGGTGTATCTCCTCTTCACCCAGCTGCACTGAGAGTATTCCCTGGGCAAGGGGGCCCAGAAACTGCCAATATAGCACAGCAGACCCGGATGAGAAGCTAATTGGGTTCTCCACCTGACTCCCCTAACCAGCCCAGGGGGTGTAAGAGTAGTCACACTGTCCTTTCCAATAGGCTTAATGGGTTGGAATCTGCCTTCAGGCCTTTCACTGGGCTGGCTCCTTTGCTGCTGTTCATGATGTCCTCGCTTGGAGACGGTGGCACAGTGGAGATCCTCTTCTCCAGCACCTGCCTGTAGGTAGGCTCCTTCGCTGGGCCCCCTCCCAGGCTCCACACTCTCACTCCATCTTCCACAGACGCTCTACTCCCTTCCACCCAGGCTCTGCAATACTTAAAGCGGAGTTCCAGCTGATGTAAAAAAAAAATAAAAGTCAGCAGCTACAAAAACTGTAGCTGCTGACTTTTAAACTACAGATACTTACCTGTCCCTCGGTCCAGCGGTGTCCTCACACGGCGCCAGCATATTCAGTGTGGGCACCCGGCTGTGACAGCTTGCGCCTTCACAGCCTGGTGCCCATTTCGCATGTGTGAGTAGCGCTGCGCTTTGTGAATGGTCCCATTGTCTTCTGGGACTTGTCACGTGTCCCAGAAGACTATGGGGAGGGAGGGGGAGGACAACTTCCACTTCCTATCGCCTCAGGTGATCACAGCGGAAGTGGGAGCGAGTACCTGTCAAATTCAGGTACTCACTCCCCCCCCCTCCCCCGCTTCCCAAATGTGCCAATCCTTAACGGGGATCGGGAGACACTGCATTAAAGCGAAACTTCCCCTTTTGGGTGGAGCTCCGCTTTAAGGGTTGCCTTGGTCACAATGACCAGCCTCCTGCCAGGGGATTGGCCAAGGTCCCTCAAGTGTTCTGATCCGAGTTCCTCCAGGAAGCTCTGAGATTGGAGGTGGTAGGGCTCCAGAAGCCCTGACCCTCAGAACCTCCCTAGCCTGTCCTGAAGTGAATGCCTGCCTCATTCTCAGGCTGACTCATCCCAGGCTGCTACTATTTTTCCCCTTTACTTTATATCACCAAAGGAGCTGTCATTTGGCCATCACTGAAGTAAATAAAGGGGCAGGGTCTCCGGGGACGTCACTGGGTAACCCCACCCCTTTGTTTAATTTAGCGGAGGGATGAATGACTGCTTCTTCTCAGCACTGTAATGTAAGGAAAAAAAAGCCCCTCTTCTTGCACACACTGCCCCCCACCACCACCCCCACAAAGAGGACCTATCATTTATATGCTATTACATAGCATAAAAAAAGTATATGAAAATTTAAAAAAAAAGTGAGCCTCCCCTCATCCGCAGCGCCATAACGCAAAAAATGGTCTGGTCAGGAAGGGGGGTAAATCCTCAGGAGGGCAAGTGTGTTAAATGGGTGTCTATGCAAATAATGGCAATTGTGCCACACATGTTACATATAACATGACAGAGCTCGAGGGTAATGCTAAACTGATGACCTGTAGGGGCTTTTAAAGTACCACCTATGGAAAATATTGGGTATTGACATTTTTTCACTATTTCAAGGGCACACGCAACTTTAATGCTTGACATGTTAGGTAAATATATATATATATATATATATATACACGTGCTTTTGCAGTTCCGGGTAGGGGGCACACACACGCACTCTACCTGTGCCTCGGCTATCAATCTCTGGGTCCTGGCCAGTGATTCTTCCCCAGCACCCGGTGATCGCCATGTATTACTGACAGGGAAGAGACCTGTGTATAAACAAAACAGATCTCTCCCGTCAGCTCCTGCACACTGCTTTGTATAACTCTGCATAGCCCTACCATACAAAGCAGTGTGCTTACAGTATAAAGCACTCACAGCCAACATAGTAGGACCGCACACAGTTAACCCTTTGATTGCCCCACATGTTAAAGTGGAGTTCCAGCTGAAAAAGAAAAGTCAGCAGCTACAAAAACTGTAGCTGCTGACTTTTAAAATACAGACACTTACCTGTCCCTCGGTCCAGCGGTGTCCTCACCATGGCTGGTTTCACCGGCCGCCTTCTCTCCACAGAGATGGCATCTTCAGTGTGGGCACCTGGCTGTGACAGCTTGCGGCTTCACAGCCAGGTGCCCACTACGCATGAGCAAGAAGCACTGTGCTTTGTGAATGGCCCTGTAGTCTTCAGGGACCTATCAAGTGTGCCAGAAGACTACTTGGAGGAAGGGGGGGGGGAACTTCCGCTTCCCATCGCCTAGGCAATCGCAGCGGAAGTGGGAGCGGGTATCTGTCAATTTCGGGTACCCGCTTCCCAAAAGTTCCAATCCTTAACCACTTCCCGACCGGCCGTTGTATATAAACGGCCGGACGGTGGCACTGCAGGGTCGGGTGGCCGTCTATAAACGGCCTCCCCGCACCCTGCTTGTGCGCGCTCCCTGGGAGCGCGCAGCACCGCGATCCGGTGCCCGCTGTGTCCTCCGGACACAGTGAAACACCGATTGTCGGACGGGACCTCTGTACGAGGTCCCGATCATGTGATCACTGATTGGCCAATCAGTGATCACATGCAAAGTAGTAAGCAAGATGTCACTTCTGACATCATTGCTTACTATGTGTGAAATCTGTGAATGATCACAGAGGTCACATGGTACAAGGCTATTCACAAAAGCCTTGTACCATGTGACAAGCTGTGACCAATCACAGCTCACTCAGTTCTTCTCAATGAGTGCAAGAATGCACACAGAAAGAGAAATGATTGCTTTTACATCCTATATGGGTGTAAAAGCAATCAGTGTAAAAAAAAAAAAAATCTTCATCACCCCCCACAAGTAGTACAGTGTCACCATGGTGACACTGTACTGCTAGGGTGACAGTATGTAAAAAAAAAAAAAATGTAAAAGCAATCAGTTTAAAAAAAAAAAAAATCTTCATCACCCCCCACAAGTAGTACAGTGTCACCATGGTGACACTGTACTGCTAGGGTGACAGTATGTAAAAAAAAAAATAATAATAATAATAATAATATAAAAAAATAAATTAAAAATGTAAAAAAAAATGTTTAAAAATTATAATTTTTGCTTATAAACTAATTTGGATTTTTTTTTTTTTTACTAAAAAGATAACGGAATAAATTTTGGCTAAGATTTATGATGAAATATTATTTATTTGCAAAATTTTATAAAAAAAACACTTTTTTTCAAAATTTTTGGACATTTCATTTACATAGCAAAAAAAATACAAATCCCAGTGGTGAATAAATACCACCAAAATAAAGCTTTATCTATCTCAAAAAAATGGTAAAAAATTCATTTGGGTACAGTGTTGCATGACCGCGCAATTGTCATTCAAAGTGTGATAGCGCTAAAAGCTGAAAATTGCCCTGGTCAGGAAGGGGGTAAAAGTGTCCGGTCTGGAAGTAGTTAATGGGGAGCGGGAGACAAAGCATTAAAGTGGAAGTTCCCCTTTTGGGTGGAACTCTGCATTAACCCCTTCCTGCCCAGTGTCATTAGTGCAGTGTCAGTGCTTTTTATTAGCACTGATCACTGTATTGGTGTCAGTGACACCAAGTCAGTTCCCCCCAGTGTCAGAATGCCTTCCACAGTCCCGCTATAAGTCGCCGATCGATGCTATTACTAGTAAAAAAAAAATAAATCCCAGTATATATACCGCCATTTGTAGACGCTATAACTTTCACGTAAACCAATTAATGTACTGGGATTTTTTTTTAGCAAAGACATGGAGCAGAATGCATTTTAGCCTAAATTTATGATGAAATTTGATTTTTAAAATTTTTATACTGGACATGTTTAATAGCAAAATGTCAAAAATATTGTTTTATTCTCAAAATTGTCTGCCTTCTTTTGTTTATAGCGCAAAAAAAATAAGAAATGCAGAGGTGATCAATTACCACCAAAAGAAAGCTATACTGTATTTTTGGGATAAGGATGTGAATTTAATTTGGGTACAGCGTTGCATGACCACGCAATTGCCGGTTAAAGTAACTCAGCGCCATAACACAAAAAATGGCCTGGTCAGGAAGGGGGGGGGTAAATCCTCCGGAGGACATGTGGTTAAAGCCCAGTATGGTATGAATGGGCCCTGATCAAAGTGTAAACAGAATCATTGCAGTCTTGCAGTAACAGGATGTCTATGCAGGGGCGGACTGACAACTCATTGGGCCCCCGGGCAATAGGGGATCATGGGGACCCTGTGTCCTTGCCCAAACCTAAAAAAGCCTATAAAAAAGGTACCAGGGGCATCTCATAGGGCCCCCTACTGATCCCGGGCCCTCGGGCAGTGTCCAAGCTTCCAAATGGTCAGTCCACCCCTGCGTCTATGGCTAATCTACTGGTTTTACACGGAGTTCTTCTTTATTCTGTGTTTGTAGAATGGAACGTGGCACACTATTACAGTAAGCCAACATGAAATGATTTCATTCTATTATTTTTGAACGATTTGCGTCATACACGTGCCGCTACGCCGCGATGTATGTATGAAGTATTGCCTTTATTTTCCTGCGGCATACACTCTGGCTATCTCAATATCTTTTCCCCAGAGATGTTTGAATCTTCCCCAGCCCATTAGTGCTAACAACATCCACCCAGCCTGTCGGGTTAGGGTGACATCCTCTCGGTGTTCTTGTTGAAGAGCTGAAAGCTTTTGGCATTGCGACTTCTCGTGTCTCCTAGACTCATCACATTCTGATGTAACATAAAAAATGAGAATGTCAATCTCAGCCGTACATTCATCTGTGGGATCTTCAGCTGTCTCCGAGCGGTAAACAATTCCAGGACGACACAATTCACCGCTCTGGAGGAAATGCCCATACGGGATGTTTGTGAACGACGTAAATCCAATTGGTATTGTCATTTTGTTCATTCAATGTAGAATTTATCAGAATCAAAACTAAATATATGTTATTGGCACAGATGGAAATTCTGCACCTGAATATTACATGCAGAGATTAAAGTCAACATGTCACATATAGAGTATGTACAGCTGTAGGGGCCCTGCCGTACGCTGGAGTGTCCCTGGACTATATTTAAAGAGGTAGTAGCCCAAAACCAAAATTTAATTTATTGCAGATTGCCAGTCATTAGATGTAGTGGCTGCATTAGTTTTCTTTTTTGGGGGCTGTTTTTACCTGGTGATTAGGCCAGTAACACACATTTCTGTATTAGAACATCCTCAGTCTGGATGAAGGCGCACAGGGGGCACTTTTGGAAAGCAGCGTTTTTAGTTTGTAGGGATGGGAGTGTTAGATGTACTGGCAGATTTAGATACACTAACACAGCAGTCTCCAAACTGCAATCCTTGGGTCCTTTGTTTGTCTTTATCCAGCCCTTGCGGCACTATTCCTCCCACTGACACCAACGATGGGGTACTAATCCTCCCACTGAAACCAATGATGAGGCACTATTCCTCCCACTGACACTAGTGATGGGGCACTATTCCGTTCATGGACACCAATGATGGGGCACTATTCCTTTCATGGACACCAATGATGGGGTACTATTCCTCCCACTGACGCAATGATGGGGCACCATTCCTCTCGTGGACACCAATGATGGGGCACTATTCCTCCCACTGACACCAATGATGGGGCACTATTTCTTCTACTGACACCAATGATGAGGCACTATTCCTTCTACTGACACCAATGATGGGGCACTATTCCTCCCACTGACACTAACAATGGGGCACTATTTCCTCCACTGATACCAATGATGGGGCACTATTCCTCCAACTGACATCATAGATGGGTCACTACTCCTCCCACTGAAATCAATGATAGGGCACTATTCCTCCCACTGAAATCAATGATAGGGCACTATTCCCTCCACTGACACCAATGATGGGGCACTATTCCCTCCACTGACACCAATGATGGGGCACTATTCCTCCCACTGACACTAACAATGGGGCACTATTTCCTCCACTGATACCAATGATGGGGCACTATTCCTCCAACTGACATCATAGATGGGTCACTATTCCTCCCACTGAAATCAATGATAGGGTACTATTCCTCCCACTGATACCAATGATGGGGCACTATTCCTTCCACTAATACCAATGATGGGGCACTATTCCTCCAACTGACATCATAGATGGGTCACTATTCCTCCCACTGAAATCAATGATAGGGTACTATTCCTCCCACTGATACCAATGATGGGACACTATTCCTTCCACTGATACCAATGATGGGGTACTATTCCTTCCACTAATACCAATGATGGGACACTATTCCTCCCACTGATACCAATGATGGGGCACTATTCCTTCCACTGATACCAATGATGGGGTACTATTCCTCCAACTGACATCATAGATGGGTCACTATTCCTCCCACTGAAATCAATGATAGGGCACTATTCCTCCCACTGATACCAATGATGGGGTACTATTCCTTCCACTAATACCAATGATGGGACACTATTCCTCCCACTGATACCAATGATGGGACACTATTCCTCCCACTGATACCAATGATGGGGCACTATTCCTCCCACTGAAATCAATGATAGGGCACTATTCCTCCCACTGACACCAATGATAGTTCACTATTCCTCCCATTGAATCCAGCGATGGGGCACTATTCTTCTCACAGACATCAGTGCAGGAGCACTATTCCTCCCACTGAAACCAGCGAAGGGGCACTATTCTTCTCAAGGACACAAATAATAGGGCACTATTCCTCCCACTGACACCAACAATGGGGCACTATTCCTCTCATGGACACCAGTGATGGGACACTTTTCCCACTGATACCAATTTTCTGGGCATTGTTACTGATACCAGGATATTATCCACTCCCACTGGCCACAGTCTAAAGTCTAGAGAATAGTAAACTGGCCCTTTGTTTAGAAAGTTTCAAGACCCCGGCACTAACAAATTGAAGACAAACTCCAGCTCACATTGCAGTTATAGCAATAGTTTTTTTTCTTTTGGGTTAAAGGTTATACAAAATTTGATCACCGTAAGCACCCCTGTCAGTGGTAAATGGTTTGTCTCATCCCTCTAACTGCCACATTTGCACGGAAGCTTGTTCTGTTGAAAAACAACAGCCTTACTGGCTGGATCACCAGGTGAAACTAATGCAGCCATCACATCTAAAAATTGGTAAGCTGGAATAAAATACATGCTAGTTTAGAAAACAACAGCTAGTTTTGAAAACAACTGTAGCCAGCCTGGTCTCTGTGTTTTTGTTTTTTACAATATTCAGATTTGTTGGTGTTCCCCTAAACTGAGGACATCATCTGCATCTCCCTGCTACAGTTGAGTGTTCTCCCTCTCTCTCTCTCTCTCTCTCTCTCTCTCTCTTCCTCTCCCTCCCCTCCTCTCCCTCCCCCCCCTCTCTCTCTCCCTCTCCCGCCTCCCTCTCTCCCTCTCTCCCCCTCCCCCACCCTCTCTCCCCCCTCTCTCTCTCTCCCTCCCCCCTCTCTCCCTCTCCCTCTCTCCCCCACCCCCCCTCTCTCTCACCCCCTCTCTCTCTCTCTCCTGTTTAGTATTCAATATATAAATATTTTGGGAGACCTTTTAGAATTCTCCGTACCTCCTGGGCTTTTATTCACAAAAATAATTTGCTTAAGAAAACTGTATACTGTGAAGCATGATTCCAAAAAGGAACTCATTTTTAATTTACATACATTCAGTTATACACAGGCTACCAGCAAGCAAGCATTCGGGCAATACTGAGCATATGCCACTAGAGGGTCATGGATATCTCTGTAAATGTATATTTGTAAAATAAAGATTTTATATAAATAAACATCTGTTTGTAAACCTGCAAACTTATAAAAAAAATCAAATAAAACTGGCAAAATTATATACTTTACCCTAAATTTATTCTAACATATATGTTTTGTGCCTCCTTAGGTTTTTTTTCTTTGATTGAGCAGGGAGCGGGCACATTTGTAATCAGTGTGTCCATGCCTGTTAGACAGAAGCCTGTTAGACCGGGCTTGTCGGAAATGTTTTCTCGATCAGCTGAATGATAGAAATCACTAGATTCCCCCATCCACACTAAACAGTATAAGTGGTTGAATCTGCAATGCCTGCTATTGTATTCTGACAGCTGGCAGCCGGCTGTCAGAACATCCGAACAGTGCTTGCATCTAATTGGATGCAGGTGCTGTTTGGCCTAGAATTTTCCACCTGGATCCTTCGACAACAGATGATTGAAATATTGAATTTTGTTGAGCCAGGTGGCGCGGACAGGGCCACTCATGGAGCTAATTTCAGCAGATTCATCAGTAATCACAAAAATAAATGTTCAATGCATGCTTACCCTTACATATAGTTAAGTGGCTGGTCTCAGGTGATAGAAGGAGATGAAACAAATCCTCCTACATAGGTTGCACCTGTTTATGCAGTCTTCTCTTTTCTACATCCATTCAAAGTACCAAATTTGTAAAGCTTGTCTGAGCTTTCAGAAAACAGGGGGTGTAGAGCTGATATTACACACTGCAGAGCCCAGTGAGATGAGCTCTGAGAACTGATTGGAGGGAAGGGACACACACCCCTTCACACAGCACACAGGAACAGAGCTGATACTGTCAATCACTGTGTGCTAGTGTCCCTCCCCTGCAGGGGCGGACTGACCATTTGGAAACTCGGGGACTGTCCGAGGGCCGGGGGTCAGTAGGGGGCCCCATGAGATGCCCCTGGCACCTTTTTCATAGGATTTTTTTAGTTTGGGCAAGGGCACAGGGGCCCCATGATTCCCTATTGCCCGGGGGCCCCATGAGTTGTCAGTCCGCCCCTGCTCCCCTGTCACCTTTTTTCTCTTGGTGTCAGGAAAACTTGTCAGAAGTGATTCATGCGGATAGCAGAGGAACAAAGTAGCAAACAGAAATGTCACTTAGTGCTCTTAAAGTGTTACTAAACCCACAATAGTAAAATCAGTCTGTATATGCAGTAAAGCATGCTTGTTATACTCACTGTGGAACCTAAGTGGTTAATCCTCTGCATTGTGTAAAAAGGCTGTTTGATCCTGATGTCTCGGATCCTCCCCTTCTTCCAGTGCCCCCCTTTTATCTTCTGATAGGACAAATTGTGTGGAGTCACTCTGCATATGCTCAGTTTGGTGTGTATTGCTAGAACGGTTGTTTTTTTTTTTTCTTGGGAGAGTGCATGAGATCAGCACAGGGCCAATCAGCACTGTCCAGACAGAGGTCAGGGGTTCTGCATCCTCCTAGAGCAGAAAAAAAAAATATATATATATATCATATTTTGTAGGCGCTATAACTTTTGCACAAACCATTCAATATACACGTATTGGGATTTTATTTCACCAAAGACATGTAGCAGAATACATTTTGACATACATTTATTAAGAAATTTGATTTTTTTTTATATGTTTTATAGCAGAAAGTAAAAAATATTGTCATTTCTTGTTCAAATAATTTTATTATTTTAACATGGAACAGTACAAAATAATAAGCAAAAGTATGGGTCATTGAAGGAGTACATTAATTGCACAGTAAGAAACCCAATAATACAAGGTCAGGCATCACTAATAAAGAGGACTATCAAATGGCAGTTAAGGCCTAACAAAATGGGGAGGGGGGGGGGAGGGAAGGATGGAAGGGGCATACGGCTGCACGGTAGGGGGAGGAGGGGGAGAACCGCAGTATGGTTAAGGAATGGTACTGTCAAAAAAAAAGACGCAGATTACGGATTGAGAAGGGAGTCATCAAAATTGGATGGGAGGAAATGCTCTACCCAGGGATTCCAAATCTTCTTGAACTTAGGGATGGAATCTAGGATAGTCGCTTCTATTAAAAATATTGTCATTTATATACAAAAAAAATCCAGAGGTCATCAAATGCCACCAAAAGAAAGCTCTATTTTTGTGAAAATTAGATAGAATTTTCATTTGGATACAGCATTGCATGACTGCGCAATTACCAGTTAAAGTAGCACAGTGCTGGTCATGAAGGGGGTAAAACTTTGTGGAGCACAAGTGGTTAATATGCTTTGCTGCATTCCTTCCTGTACTCCCTATCCTGTTTACAAGGGCGGCTCTATTTTCAAAATCGATTTTTAGAGACAGAGTCACTTTGCAATAAGAAGTCAACATTTGTGCTCACTACAATTATATTCATTTTCCTTTAAGAAATCTTTTTTTAATCATACAGTGAAAATGGTGCAGATCAAATAACCCATCCTCAGCAACATATCTGAACGCATCTATTAAGAACCCTTCCATTTTAATATGTTTTGAAATCTTCTTGGTCATCGAACCATTTATAATTATGTGTTTTCTTTAGTGAGGCAATGTTTAAACACACAATTCATTCTGATTATGTATGGGTAAGTGGCTCAGAGTAATTGTCGCCTAAAGTTACACAGACTAAAACTGCGCTGTTATCTCCAAACATTATTCATTTACATCTAATTAATGTGTTACTGAAAAGATAATGACAAATACTGTACATTTACCTTTTTTTGTAATGAGCATTAATACATGTCCACTTCTAGGAAAAAAAAATTCAAAGGAATAAATAATTCACCAGAGTAAATGCAATATTTAATGAGCAAATATCCATTTAAACTGCAGTACAGCCTAGAGCGAAATGGCTTAAGACTTTGGACAGTTTAAGCTTGACAATGTTCCTGCATTAAATGGAGGATATAATAGAAAATAAAATAATGTGCCTTTCCAGAATTCAGCACCTCATTGTCAGAAGTGTGTCTAATGCAGGTTTAATGATAATGACTAATCTCATAACTAGGTCTGCTTTAATTCAATATAGCAGGAGTCTTCAAACTTTCTAAACAAAGTTACATTTTACAGTCATTCAAAATTGAGGGGGGAGAAAGTGGCCAGTGGGTATAGAAAATGCCTGGCATCAGTGGGAGTATACAATGCCATCATTGATTTTAGTAGGAGGAATAGTGCCCCATTGTTGGCAATAAAGGAAAAATGAGTGCCCCATCTTTTGGTGTCTGCGGGAGGAATGGTGCCCCATCTTTGGTGTCTGTGGGAGGAATGGTGCCCCATCTTTGGTGTCTGCGGGAGGAATGGTGCCCCATCTTTGGTGTCTGTGGGAGGAATGGTGCCCAATCATTGGCGTCTGTGGGAGGAATGGTGCCCCATCTTTGGTGTCTGTGGGAGGAATGGTGCCCAATCATTGGCGTCTGTGGGAGGAATGGTGCCCCATCTTTGGTGTCTGTGGGAGGAATGGTGCCCAATCATTGGTGTCTATAGAAGAAATGGTGCCTCGTCATTGGTGTCTATGGAAGGAATGATGTCCCATCATTGGTGTCTGTGGAATGAATGGTGCCCCATCATTGGTGTCTGTGGGAGGAACAGTACCCCATTATTGGTGTCTATGGGAGGAATGGTGCCCCATCATTGGTGTCTGTGGGAGGAACAGTACCCCATCATTGGTGTCTGTGGGAGGAATAGTGCCCCACCATTGATATCTGTGGGAGGAACAGTGGAGGCCATATAATTGGTCTCTGTGGGAGGAATGGTGCCCCATCATTGGTGTCTGTGGGAGAAATGGTGCCCAATCATTGGTGTCTGTGGGAGGAACAGTGCCCCATCATTGGTGTCCATGGGAGAAATGGTGCCATATAATTGGTGTCTGTGGGAGGAATGGTGCCCCATCATAGGTGTCCGTGGAAGGAATGGTGCCCCATCATTGGTGTCCATGAGAGGAATAGTGCCCCATCATTGATGTCCATGAGAGGAATAGTGCCCCATCATTGGTGTCAGTGGGAGGAATAGTGCCCCATCATTGATGTCAGTGGGAGGAATCATGCCCCATCATTGGTGTCAGTGGGAGGAATGGTGCCCCATCATTGGTGTCTGTGAGAGGAGTGGTGCCCCATCATTGGTATCTGCAGAAGGAATGGTGCCCCGTCATTCATCATTGGTGTCTGTAGAAAGAACGGGCCTCTTCATTGGTGTCAGTGGGAGGAATGGTGCCCCATCATTGGTGTCTGTGAGAGGAGTGGTCCCTCTTCATTGGTATCTGCAGAAGGAATGGTGCCCCGTCATTGGTGTCTGTGGGAGGAATGGTGCCCCATCATTGGTGTCTGTGGGAAGAATATTGACCCTTCATTGGTGTCTGTAGAAAGGATGGATTTATCCAGGTGCTAAAGGGGTGTAACCACATATTATCACTAGAAATTCTGATGGACCCTCTGCACACTGGTATATACCCTTTCAAGCAGACTATGCAATAAATAGGGATATTTGGTTCACACATATTACAATACATGCTTAAGCTGGCCAACTGCATCAAAGTAATCCCTCTATGGCCAGTCCTATGCAAATGCTACTGTGGACACAATGCTAACATAGGGGAAAAGACACAATGGGGGAGAGCTACAAAGTTCAGGTCTGGCTACTGACCCAGACCTGAACCTTGTTGCTCTCCCCCATTGTGTCTTTTCCCCTATTTATTGCATAGTCTGCTTGAAAGGGTATATCCCAGTGTGCAGAGGGTCCTTCAGAATTTCTGTAGAAAGGATGGGGCCCCATTATTATCAGTGGATGGAGTGGTGTCCCAAGTGCTGGATTAAGACAAGTAAAGGACCACATCCAGCTCGAGGGCCAGAGCCTAGAGACCGCTGCAAAATAGGACAAGTATACTTGTTTCTTTCTCATCGAGTTAGAACAATGAGCCACATGGCCTTAAACACACAGGGGTTGCTATTGTACTTTCACCTAGATCAGAAGCAAAGACCATTAAAGCGGTAGCAAACCACTTTAAAAAAAAATGAAGAAAAAAATCCCCTGCAAGGTAAAGGCATAATGTGCTAGTATGCATTTAACACTAGCACATTATGAAGGACTTACCTCAGAATGCAGCCCCAGGGGCTTTCATCTTCACTCAGTATTCATTTGGGGTTCGTGAGCTCTGGCCGTCTGACTGATGACATCACACATGAGTCCCAGGCCATGGCACAGTGCCCAGAAGGAACTTTACGGGTATAATAAAGCTTACCTGTAGGTAAAATTATCAAACGACTTCACTACCACTTGAAACAAGTATCCTTATGTTCTAATAGTTTAATTGCAGCTGCCCATAGCTTATGAGTGTGTTTATGAATCCTTGTGACAGACTTATTTCTGTCCTATTGTTATTATCCCATATGCACAGTGGGAGGAATAGTGCCCCATCATTGGTGTCAGTGGGAAGAATCATGCCCCATCATTGGTGTCAGTGGGAGGAATGGTGCCTCATCATTGGTGTCTGTGAGAGGAGTGGTGCCCCATCATTGGTATCTGCAGAAGGAATGGTGCCCCGTCATTCATCATTGGTGTCTGTGAGAGGAGTGGTGCCTCTTCATTAAATCTAGATAGCTAGATTTGTGCTATTGTATGTGTGTAGTATTCACCGTGTTGTATGTTAGTAAGTGAAACTGTTTATTGCAATAGAGTTTATAGGCAGTTCCTGTTATTCTAGCTAAACTTGACCCTTCTGGTCTGGGACTCTGTGGCTGGTTTCAGCTTAAGGCTTGATAACCAGCATAGGCTAGAGCCAGGGTAGGCTTCTGTGGCCACGTCGGGATCATAGGCTTAGAGATCTGAATGCGTGTCAGATTGAAAACTGTTAGGAAGGGGAAAAAGCGCAGAGTGGATAGGCTAACTCTGAGTTCTAGTGCCACACCACAGTTCCTGCCAGTGAGAAGCTCCATTCCAGGCTGGTTGATCAACAGTTGGAGACTCTCCCTGTGACCGCTTGTCTTCATGTCTCTACCACAAGGCAGACATATCATCCTCAGGGGCCACTGCAACTGGACTTTTCTGCAACATTCCTCTGGAGGTATCTCTGTTAAAATAACAATAAACCTTCCTTTTTAAAAAATAAAAATAACAAACATGGTATAATTACCTGCTCTGTGTAATGGTTTTGCACAGAACATCCCAAGTCCTCCTCTTCTGGGGTCCACCACGGGCGCTCCAGGTCCCTCCTCTTCGGCGAGTGCCCCCATGGAAAGTCGGACTCACTCCCGAGCCTTCCTGTCTGTGTCTATTGACACATACTGGGCGACTCGTCCCCACCCCCGCCACATCATTTATTTGACAGCAGTGGGATCCAATGGCTCCCGTTGCTATCAGTAGACCCAATGAGGAGGGAGACAGCAGCCAGAGGAACTGCTCTCATACACATCACTAGATCAGATTGGCCTCAGGTATTAATAAGCAGGGAGCTGAGGGATCCTGCAGCACAGACGTTTTTTACATAGAATGCATTAAGGTAAAAAAAAGCTTATGCTTTTAGAGCCACTTTAGTAATTATGCAATATATAAATTATTGTGGCACTCCACTGATGAACATATATCAAATATATATAATCTCCAAACCTATAAATCTTTTCAAAGGTTCATAAATATCTCTTCCAAAATTTTAAGCAAAGTGTCCATAGTACATCCGTGACCACACTCTCCTTCCAGTGATGTGACCAAACCAACTTATACTTTATTCTTTAATGTGTTGTTGTGACAACCATGCGTGCACCTTCATCATTTGTGCTCTCACCTGATAGATATGACCAAACCATTAAGTGAGGTCATAGCTTGTGTCTCCCTAACGGTCTGATTATGTCAGTATTTCTGTGCTCAAAGCGGTACATTTTTTTGCATGGAAATATGTTGTTTTTTTATTGTAGGCCTGTAATTCTTAGGAATAACTCACTGAAATCTGTCCGAACAAGAGTCTACTAAACATCCCGGGTATGAAAACATTTGAAACACGAAATCATAAATTATAATATAATAAGTAATCATAAAAATAATATAATAATAATAAATTTAATTCAATAATATAATCAAACCAAAAACACTGAAATATAGCGCCAAGTTCGCACATTGTTGAGCAAAGTCGCAAAATCGTTTTCAGTGTCTGATGACGAATTTCCCCACGAATCATTATCACTCAATTCTGCAAGTGGTTCTGATTTACTATCGCTGTTCTCTAGCTGGTCTAAAACCGCTTTTGACCTAAAGGGACGCTTTTTGGATGCCATGGATATTTCTCAGTTTCCAGGCAGAAAGAACAGTAAAAATGCAGGCAGGGCGCAGGACAAAGCACTCGGGACAAAATGTATGTGAAATGGTTTGAAACAGCAATGTTATACTATCAGATTTTAGTGTATTTAGTGAATGTCAAATTTTAACATTTTTTAAATTCCTGCCAGTTCCGTCCCCCGTACATCCCGACGCTCGCAGGGAACGGAATCCCGAAGCTGGATGCTGGAGGACATGGCCAGGGACGCTGCAGAGGGGACATCATGGGACCGCAGGACAAGGTAAGCGCTGTAGGGATCACGGGGCAACGCTGCAGGGTAATTCCGAGTGTAGCTCGGGGTTACCACTTCTGGTACTGAAAGCAAACAGACGGAATGACAGTGGACTGGGGTTCAAGTAAGGGAGGGCTGTGAAAGGGACTGGGGTGCAAGGAGGGGGGCTGTGGAGGAGACCGGGTTGCAAGGAGGGGGGCTGTGAAGTGGAATGGGGTGCAAGGGGGGGCTGTGAAGTGGAATGGGGTGCAAGGAGGGGAGCTGTGAAGTGGAATGGGGTCTAAGGAGGGGGGCTGTGAAGTGGAATGGGGTGCAAGGAGGGGGGCTGTGAATTGGAATGGGGTCTAAGGAGGGTACTGTGAAGTGGAATGGGGTTCAAGGAAGGGTGGCTGTGAAGGGGACTGGGGTTCAAGGAAGGGGGCTGTGAAGTGGAATGGGGTGCAAGAAAGGGGGGCAGTGAAGTAGACTGGGGTGCAAGGAGGGGGGCTGTGAAGTGGAATGGGGTCTAAAGAGGGGGGCTGTGAAGTGGAATGGTTTCTAAGGAGGTGGGCTGTGAAGTGGAATGGTTTCAAAGGAGGGGGGCTGTGAAGTGGGATGGGGTGCAAGGAGGGGATGTGAAGTGGAATGGGGTCTAAGGAGGGTATCGTGAAGTGGAATGGGGTTCAAGGAAGGGGGGCTGTGAAGGGGACTGGGGTTCAAGGAAGGGGGCTGTGAAGGGGACTGGGGTGAAGAAAGGGGGGCAATGAAGTAGACTGGGGTGCAAGGAAGGGAGGGCTGTGAATTAGACTGTGGTGCAAGGAAGGTGGGGCTGTGAAGGGGACTGGGGTGCAAGGAATGGGGAATGAGATGCAAGTAAGTGGGGTGGAGGGTTATAAAGGGGACTGGGGTGCTAGGAAGGGGGGCTGTGAACGGGACTGGGATGCAAGGAAGAGGATGAAGGGGTGACAGAAGACACTGATGTGAAGGAGAGGGGGATTGTGATGTGAGGTGGGGCTGAGGACACTGATGTAAAGGGTGGGAAGAGATATTTATAAATCTTTGACATTGATGTAAAGGGTGGGGGGGTCTGTGATGTAAAAAGGGGGGCTGTGATGTGAAGGGGGGCACAGAACATTTAAGTAAAGGAGCTGCTGTGATGTAAAATGGGGGAACTTGGATGCAAAGGGGGGCTGTGATTTAAAGCAGGTACTGTAATGTAAAGGGAGGTGCTATGATGTAAGTTGGGGGTTCTGCAATGAAAAAGGGGGCACTGTGATATAAAGGGGTACTGTGATGTGAAGAGGGCTGTGATGTAAAGGGGCAACTGTAATGTAAAGGGGGGAGGATATGTGAGGAAACCAAATCATAACACAAACATGACACTCGGACCTCTGCTGGATGAAAATTATAATGACCGGACCTCCATGAATTTTAATTCAGTATCCCTGCTGTAAATACCTTACCCGAGTATATGCGCACAATCAGGGGCGGACTGACAACTCATGGGCCCCCCGGGCAATAGGGGATCATGGGGCCCCTGTGTCCTTGCCCAAACTCAAAAAAGCCTATGAAAAAGGTACCAGGGGCATCTCATGGGGCCTTTTACTGACCCTGGGCCCACGGGCAGTGCCCAAATTTCCACATGGTCAGTCCACCCCTGCGCACAATTCCACCAGAACTCATACTGAGCCCTTTGCTGATAATACCTGTCTGTACATTGGATGCATGGACTGTTCTTCATCTCTTCCTATGTAACGCTTGCATCTATATGCGTATGATTATAGGTATATGCTGCTTGTAATTGTTTTCTTTTGCTCCCAATCTGAGTACTGATTAATTGATTGTGTTTTTCCGTTCAGGGTTACCTAGGTGGGTGTTTGATTTCTCCCACCTACTCTTGGAAGAAGCTTCCAGAATATATAGCAAGGAAAATCAAATGACCAGTATGAATAATTATCATGCCCCAGCCAATCCCTGGAAGGAGGCATCCAGAAAGTGGCTGGGGAGGTGATAAATGTTTGGGAGACTTATCAAGAGTATTCTTTTCCACCGCCAGGAAGGTTCCAGTTCTCTTGGGGCTCCTGCCCCTGAAGACAGATTTAATGTGTCAATGATTGCAATCTGGGCTTCAGCAAGAGCTAGACTGAGGGTATGGAGAAGATTGCAAAGAGGATTTTTTTTCTACAATCTGGGCTGCAGATGCTGGGCTGAGGGCCTTGAGAAGTCCCGGTCTGGAGAAGGGTCAGTTATCTTCCTCACTGAGCATGCATCTCCCGATGGAAGCTGAGTGTCAGATGGCAGAGAGGTCCTGGGACACTGAGCAGGACCTAATGTGGGACTTTCATGTGTGACTGCAGTTATAAAGATTTACCGTATTTTTCGCTCCATAAGACACACCTGACCATAAGACGCACCTAGGTTTTAGAGGCGAAAAACAAGAAAAAAAAAATCTGAACCAATGGACTGCAGACACAGTACAGGGGATGACCAGAGACTGCGGACACAGTGCAGGAGATGACCAGAGACTGCGGACACAGTACAGGAGATGACCAGAGACTGCAGACATAGTACAGGAGATTATTATTATTATTATTATTATTATACAGTATTTATAAAGCGCCAATAGTTCGCTCAGCGCTGTACATTATAAAGGGGGACAGAACATGTGACAGAACAATACCAATACAATGCAAAACATGAGGGGATCAAGGGCCCTGCTCTTTCG
Organism: Staurois parvus; assembly: GCF_062004578.1. Classification (NCBI taxonomy): domain Eukaryota; kingdom Metazoa; phylum Chordata; class Amphibia; order Anura; family Ranidae; genus Staurois; species Staurois parvus. The sequence continues at coordinate 5,993,267 of NW_028318068.1, forward strand.
AGCTTACAATCTAGGAGGGAGGGGGTGGCGGCACAGGAGGAGATAGCTGTGGGGGATGGAGTGGTAGGAAGAGTGGAGGAGGTCGGCAAGTTAGCAGGGGGTGGGGTAGGCTTCCCTGAAGAGATGGGTTTTCAGGGTGCGCCTAAAGGAGAGGAGAGTAGGTGATAATCTGATGGGTTGGGGCAGGGAGTTCCAGAGGATGGGTGACACCCTGGAGAAGTCCTGGAGGCGGGCATGGGAGGAGGAGACCAGGGAACTAGAGAGAAGGAGGTCTTGTGAGGAGCGGAGTGTGCGTGCTGGGCGGTACTTGGATATTAGGTCAGAGATGTAGTACGGGCAGTATGGTGGACAGCTTTGTACGTCAGCGTTAGGATTTTGAATTTGATCCGTTGCGCAATCGGAAGCCAGTGGAGGGATTGGCAGAGGGGGGTGGCGGAGACAGAGCGGTTGGAAAGGTGAATGAGTCTGGCAGCCGTATTCAGGATCGACTGAAGCGGGGATAGCCAGCGGCGAGGCAGGCCAGTGAGGAGGGAGTTGCAGTAGTCGAGTCGTGATATGATGAGGGAGTGGATGAGCTGTTTAGTGGTTTCTGGGGTTAGGAACGTGCGGAGTTTGGCAATGTTGCGGAGGTGGAGTCTGCACGAGTTTGTTAAAGATTGGACTTGGGGCTGGAAGGATAGGTTGGAGTCCAGAATGACACCCAGTACTCTGGCCTGCAGGGCGGGTTTGATGGTGGAGTTGTTGGATGTGACGGAGAAATCAATGGGGGGTGGTGTCCGGGCTGGGGGGAAGACAAGAAACTCGGTTTTGGAGAGGTTCAATTTAAGGAAGTGGAGCGACATCCAGTCTGATATGTCGCTCAGTAGGTGTGTGATTCGGGCTGAGACCAAGGGGGTGAGGTGGGGGGTTGAGAGATAGATTTGTGTGTCGTCGGCATAGAGGTGGTAGTTGAAGCCGTGAGAGTGTATGAGTTGGCCAAGGGAGGAGGTATAGATGGAGAAGAGAAGGGGCCCGAGGACAGAGCCTTGAGGGACCCTGACAGAGAGGGGGAGTGAGGGGGAGGTGGTAGCATTATTGGTAACGCTGAAGGAGCGTTGTGACAGGTAGGATGAGAGCCAGGAGAGAGCAGAATCTCTGAGGCCGAGGGAGTGTAGTTTTTTGAGGTGGAGGGGGTGGTCGACTGTGTCGAAGGCCGCAGAGAGGTCAAGGAGTAGGAGCACTGAATAGTGGCCATTAGCTTTGGCGGTTAGCAGGTCGTTGGAGAGTTTGAGTAAGGCAGTTTCGGTGGAGTGTAGGGGACGGAAGCCGGACTGTAGGGGATCGAGGAGGTTGTTGTCGTTGAGGTGAGAGCATAGGCGGGTGTAGACTAGGCGCTCGAGGAGTTTAGATGTAAATGGGAGCAGGGAGATGGGTCTGAGGTTGTTCGGGTCATTGGGGTCCAGGGAGGGCTTTTTAAGTATGGGGGTGATGTGTGCATGTTTCAGAGGGGAGGGGAAAGTGCCTGAGGAGAGGGAGAGATTGAAGATGTGGGTGAGGGAGCGTAGGATGGAGGAGGAGGAAGGTCGTAGGAGTTGTGAGGGGATAGGGTCGAGGGGGCAGGTGGTGAGGTGGGCTTCAGAGAGGATCTTGGAGACTTCCTCGATGGTAGTAAGGTCAAAGGTGCGGAGTGTGGGGGGAGCTTCAGTATGAGGAATGTAGGGTGGGGTGGAAGAGGAGGTCAGAGCAGTGGTGGGGCCGTGGGAGAGGGGTGATGAGGGGGTAGCTGAGTGAGGGTGAAGGGGGTTGGAGAGAGTTTGAGCAGCGACGAAGTCCCTGCGGGTTATGTCGAGGGGGAGGGGGGATAAGGGGGTAGCTGTGTGAGAGGGGACGGGTTGAGAGGGTGTGTGAGTTGCGGCAATGTCCTTGCGAATTGTGTCAATTTTGTTTTTGAAGTGATTGGCAATCTCAAGGGCAGTGAGTGAGGTGCTGGGTGGAGGTGGGGGTGGAGAGAGTAGAGAGCTGAAGGCAGAGAAGAGTCGGCGAGGATTGGAGGAGAGGGCCTTGATGAGGGTCAAGAAGTAGGCCTGTTTGGCAGCATGGAGGGAGGAGGTGTAGGTGCGGAAGGCAGATTTATAGCGGGTGAAGGCTTGTTGGGATTTGGTTTTGCGCCATAGTCGCTCCAGGGCACGACTTTGTCGTTTGAGGGTTTTGGTGTGATCAGTCTGCCAGGGCTGGAGCGGTCGGGGTCTGATGTTGTGTGTGGTTAAAGGCGCTAGTGAGTCAAGGGCTGTTGAGAGCGCATTGTTGTAGGCGGTCAAAGCCAAGTCGGGGCAGGACAGGGGGAGGATGCGGTCGTGGAGTTGATCAGCTGCAGAGTGGAGGGAGGCAGGGTTAAGGTTGCGGAGGTTCCGGCTGGTAGTAGTGTGACATTTGGAGGGGTAGGCGTTGAGGATGAGGAGATAGAGAAGGTGATCAGGTTGTGGTCAGAGAGAGGGAAGGGGGTGTTAGTGAGGTTGTGGGGAGCGCAGCGGTTGGAGAAGACAAGGTCCAGGATATTTCCGTCGGAGTGGGTGGTGGATTGTATGCACTGTGCAAGTGCAAAGGAGGAGGTTAGGTGGAGGAGACGGGCTGTGTCCGGGTTGTCGAGGTTGACAGGGATGTTGAAATCCCCAAGAATTATGGTGGGTAGCTCAGAGGAGAGGAAGAAGGGTAGCCAGGAGGAGAAGTCATCCAGGAAGCGGGGTATGGATCCAGGAGGCCGGTATATCACAGCAATCTTCAGGGGGGTTGTGGAGAATAGTCGGAGGCAGTGGGCCTCGAAGGAGGAGAAGGATAGGGAGGGGGGGTTTGGGAGGACTCGGAAGGTGCTCTGCGGTGACAGGAGCAGACCAACCCCACCACCTTTACGACCGTTAGGCCTGGGTGAATGGGTCCAGGTGAGACCTCCGTAGGAGAGTGCAGCAGGGGAGGTAGAATCAGTGGGCTGGATCCAGGTTTCTGTGATCGCTAGGAGGTTGAGGGAGCGGGAAACAAAGAGGTCGTGGATGGCGGTAAGCTTGTTGCACACCGAACGGGCGTTCAGGAGTGCACATGAAAATGGGGGGGAGATTTTAGGGAGCAGGGGGACAGATACTAAGTTGTGGGGGTTGCAGTAGGACGTGGAGGTGGGAGGGTGTTGAGCTGGTGAGGGAGGTGGAGGGCCAGGATTCGGGGAGATGTCCCCCGCGGCTAGGAGGAGGAGAAGGGTGAGAAAGGTGGCATGGGAGCGGGATGTGCAGGAGCGTGAGAAACTCCTAGTGGAGGTGTTGGGGTCAGTGGGAGAGCGGAGTAATAGGAGGAGGTGGTGGGTGCCATAGAGGGGTGAGGGAAGCAGTGAGGACACGATATGCAAATGTTTGGGAGGGGCAGAGGGATATAGTGAATGGATTTTGGGAACGGAGGAGAGGAAAATGAGAAGGAGGAGTGGAAGAGGCATTTTGGGGAGGTGAAGAGAGCAATAGTAGGGAGATGATAGCAGTGAGGGGGAGATGTACAGGCTGCGGGGTGGAGCAGAGGGGCAAAGAAATGAGATCTGGGAACAGAGGATAGTAATATGATAAGGAGAAGAGGGGGTGTATTATATAAAAGGTACACAGAGTGGGTCTCAGGCATGTAAGAGGTTTCCCAAGGTGTTTGCTTGCAGTCTTCCAGCATGCAGTAGAGCTTCTGGCTGTTGTTGTGTCTTCCTGCTGCTTGAGTTCTCCTGCTTTAGTTCAACTGCTGCGTTTAACTGCTTCTTCTATGCACTCGTTCTAAGCCGCACTCAGTCTGAAGCAGCACCCCCATCAGAGACTGTGCCCCCCATCTGGAGATGACCAGAGACTGCGGACACAGTGCAGGAGATGACCAGAGACTGCGGGGACAGTGCAGGAGATGACCAGAGACTGCGGGGACAGTGCAGGAGATGACCAGAGACTGCGGGGACAGTGCAGGAGATGACCAGAGACTGCGGGGACAGTGCAGGAGATGACCAGAGACTGCGGACACAGTGCAGGAGATGACCAGAGACTGCGGACACAGTGCAGGAGATGACCAGAGACTGCGGGGACAGTGCAGGAGATGACCAGAGACTGCGGGGACAGTGCAGGAGATGACCAGAGACTGCGGGGACAGTGCAAGAGATGACCAGAGACTGCGGGGACAGTGCAGGAGATTACCAGAGACTGCGGGGACAGTGCAGGAGATGACCAGAGACTGCGGGGACAGTGCAGGAGATGACCAGAGACTGCGGGGACAGTGCAGGAGATGACCAGAGACTGCAGACAGTGCAGGGAATGACCAGAGATTGCAGACAGTGCAGGGAATGACCAGAGACTGCAGACAGTGCAGGGGATGACCAGAGACTGCAGACAGTACAGGGGATGACCAGAGACTGCAGACAGTGCAGGGAATGACCAGGGACTGCAGACAGTGCAGTGAATGACCAGGGACTGCAGACAGTGCAGGGGATGACCAGAGACTGCAGACAGTGCAGGGAATGACCAGAGACTGTAGACAGTGCAGGGAATGACCAGAGACTGTAGACAGTGCAGGGAATGACCAGAGACTGTAGACAGTGCAGGGAATGACCAGAGACTGCAGACAGTGCAGGGAATGACCAGACTGTAGACAGTGCAGTGAATGACCAGGGACTGCAGACAGTGCAGGGGATGACCAGAGACTGCAGACAGTGCAGGGAATGACCAGAGACTGTAGACAGTGCAGGGAATGACCAGACTGTAGACAGTGCAGGGAATGACCAGAGACTGTAGACAGTGCAGGGAATGACCAGAGACTGCAGACAGTGCAGGGAATGACCAGAGACTGCGGACCTTTGGGGAGGGAGGGGGAGCGGGCACCTGAATTTGACAGGTACCCACTCCCACTTCCGCGGAGTTGTCCTTCTTCCCGGGCCGGCTTCTGTGACAGCTGGGTGCCCACTGCGCATGCGCGAGAAGCGCTGCGCTTTGTGAATGGCCCGGCGCCTTCTGGGACCTGTCATGTGTCCCAGAAGACACCGGATCATTCACAAAGCTCAGCACATGCGCAGTGGGCACCCGGCTGTCACAGAAGCCAGCGCGGGAAGACTGTGCAGCGCTGGAGCGAGGAATAGGTAAGGTCCTGCAGGAGAGAACAGCTGAGCGGCCGGTCGGGTATTCTGACATGGTGGCGGCAAAAATACCGGACCGGCCGCTTTATATTCGCTCCATAAGACGCACTGACATTTTCCCCCCTTTTTTGGGGGAAAAAAGTGCGTCTTATGGAGCGAAAAATACGGTAGTTTAAAGATTATTTTATTGATTACTGATCTCATTGTAGAGTATCCTGTGACCTTAAACCCCCCTCCTGTTTCAAGTTCTTCAGCAATACATTATAAAAAGACACCCCTAAACTAGAGATGTGCATGTCAAAAAATGTTGTTTCGTTTCGCATTTGTTCGATAAGTTAATCATTTTGTTTCGTCATATGTGTTATGTTAGAATGATTCGTTTTCAGAATTTGTTTTGTATATTCGGTTTGTTATTTTCAGATCAATTTGAAATTTTCTGAATTTGAAGTTGAAAATTAATTTGAAAATGGATTTGAATTTAAAAATTATTTTGAATTCGAAATGGAAACATATTGCAATATATACCGTAAGGTATAAAAGTGAAATAAGATGATGATTCCTACTTAGGCTGCTTTATAGAATAGAAAAGAATGGAATAAAATAGAATAGAATACAATAAAACTAAATAGAATACAATGCAATACAATAAAACAAAATAGAATAGAAAAGAATAGAATATAATACAAGAAAATACAATACAATACAATACAATAACACAAAATAGAATAGAATAAAAATGAATAGAATAAAAAAAGAATAGAAAATAAAGGCATAGAATAGAAAAGAATAGAACAAAATAGAATAGACTAGATACAAACAAATTAGCATTTCCGAAGATGGCTGTATTTGTTCTATTCCATTCTTTTATTTTCTATTATATTCTTTTTTTATTCCTTTATTTGTTATTCTATTCTATTCTGTTTTAATCTATTCTGTTCTAATTTATTGTGTTCTTTTCTGTTCTATTCTATTTTTTCAATTCTATTTTATTATATTCTATTCTTTTCTATTCTATTCTATAAAGCAGCCTAAGTAAGAATCATCATCTTATTTCACTTTTACACCCAGCTATTTTTATTGCAATATGCTTCCATTTTCAAATTAATTTTCAAATCAAACTCAGTGAATTTGTTTCTTTATAATTTATTTCAGATTAGTTGAAATTTGTTATCATTGTGATTCAGGAATTTGGATACATTCGAATCTCCAAATAGTGAAAATTTTGACCAAATTTTGATTCATAACAAAACAAATTGCACGTGTCTACCCTAGACTAATTCATTATTATCAGCATGAATGGAACTGTGTCATGACTGGCATCCTCTGTACTGCTTTGGGAAACTTGTGCATATTCACTGGTGGTAAGTGCTACACTTGTGTGCATTCCCTCCCAGTTCCTTTTTTGCTCTGCAGCCAGGGCTGAGAACAGCGGTGATGTTACTCCCTGGGTCATATGACAGTGTTTGACTGCTCTGCCTGAGCACCATCACAGAGGAGCAGGTCAGATTCTCCTCCATAAAATCTGGTAGTGAGCTGTAAGTTGCTATACGTGAGTGCAGGTAAGGTTAGTATATGGGGGTTTGGGGGGTGATAAGCCTGTTACTTTAAAGTGTTACTAAACCCCGGAACCTGCATTCACTATATCTGGTCTCCCCGGACCCTGCATTCACTATATCTGGTCTCCCCGGACCCTGCATTCACTATATCCGGTCTCCCCAGACCCTGCATTCACTATATCTGGTCTCCCCGGACCCAGCATTCACTATATCTGGTCTCCCAGGACCCTGCATTCACTATATCCGGTCTCCCCAGACCCTGCATTCACTATATCTGGTCTCCCCGGACCCTGCATTCACTATATCTGGTCTCCCCGGACCCTGCATTCACTATATCTGTCTCCCCAGACCCTGCATTCACTATATCTGGTCTCCTGGGACCCTGCATTCACTATATCCGCTGTCCCCAGACCCTGCATTCACTATATCTGGTCTCCCCGGACCCCGCATTCACTATATCCGCTCTCCCGGGACCCTGCATTCACTATATCCGCTCTCCCCAGACCCTGCATTCACTATATATCCGGTCTCCCAGGACACTGCATTCTCTATATCCGGTCTCCCCGGACCCTGCATTCACTATATCTGGTCTCCCCGGACCCTGCATTCACTATATCTGGTCTCCCCGGACCCTGCATTCACTATATCTGGTCTCCCCGGACCCTGCATTCACTATATCTGGTCTCCCCAGACCCTGCATTCACTATATCTGGTCTCCCCGGACCCCGCATTCACTATATCTGTCTCCCACAGTACATACAACATGGAAGTGCAATTATTTTAGTAAATATAAAGTGCTAAATACCTTTTCTCATCAGAAGTTAGTGGAGTCTTGTAACTTCTATCAGTGTCCAGCAGAGCACTGATTAAAGCTTGTAGGAGGAGTTTTCTTTCTGCTCTAGGAGGATGCAGGACCCCTGACCTCTGTCTGGACAGTGCTGATTGGCCCTGTGCTGATCACATGCGCTCTCCAAAGAACAAAAAAAAACCTCTCCATTCGATATATCTTATCAGGAGATAAGAGGGTGGACACTGGAAGAAGGGGAGGATCAGAGAAGTTGGGATCAAACAGCCTTTTTACACAATTAAGTTAGAGGATTAGCCCCTTAGGTTCCACAATTAGTATAACAAGTATGCTTTACTGCATATACAGACTAATATTACTGTTGTGGGTTTAGTAACACTTTAAGTGGCATAAGCAAGGTAATGGTGCCTCTATAAAGTACAGATTGAGTTAGAGTTAGTTTTGTGAATTCGGTGATTTCTGTTAAGTTTTTAGGGTCTTTTCCAATTCCAACAATTTATGTGTTGTGTGTTTTACTATGCACTTCCACAAGACAGGCAGACCCCAGTGCCATGTTTTAACATTTAGGTGTCCGTTTATGAACCAGCGATAAATGATCGCTGCTCAGTTCTCCGGCATTCTCGGAGAACACAGTTCTCCTGTGAATGCCTTTTATGAAGCAATTCTCCGAAGGAAGGGAGAACGGTCTACAAACGCTGGAAAACGGCTGATTTTACTATAATCTCATGAGATTATAGTAAAAGATCAGTTTACTAAACCGAGGTAAATTATCACTGCTTAGTTTGCGGTCCCTCCGATTCTCCAGCTCTGGGCTGGAGAATCTGGAGGGAGAACACAGATCTCCAGTGAAGGGCTGAACATGTTCTCCGCTGATCTCCTGAGTGTCATAAACTGTGAATGACCAGAGAATAGCTGCGATCCTCTGAATCGCAGCTATCCTCTGTGTCATAAACGGACACCTTAATGGTACTCAATGCATTAAAAAGCATTAGGCAACAGAACTGCACTGTAGTACAACACAAAGCACCTACCAACATCACACACTTTCCTTTCCTCTGCTCCCCTACACCTCTGTTTTACCACCAGGAATGAAGAAAAAAGCCCTGTACTTTCAGGCTTGACTCAATCCCGTCCCTAAGAAAGCACTGGTGCATGGGGATTGGCCATTCAACTGACTTAGGGGAAGATGCATGGAGATCGGCCATTCAGGTGACATAAGGAAGGTGCATGGAGATCGGCCATTCAGGTGACATAGGGGAAGGTGCATGTAGATCGGCCATTCAGGTGACATAGGGAAGGTGCATGGAGATTGGCCATTCAGGTGACACAGGGGAAGGTGCATGGAGATCGGCCATTCAGGTGACATAGGGGAAGGTGCATGGAGATCGGCCATTCAGGTGACATAGGGGAAGGTGCATGGAGATCGGCCATTCAGGTGACATAGGGAAGGTGCATGGAGATCAGCCATTCAGGTGACATAGGGGAAGGGAGAGACTACACAGGCTTGTGGAAATTCAAAGTTGTGACTCAAAGCTTACACGGGACTTCTTATCCATTGGATGAAAAAGTGGCAAAGGAACTAGGGGAAGGTGAGTACAGTCAGGTCCATAAATATTGGTACATCAACACATTTCTAACATTTTTGGCTCTATACACCACCACAATGGATTTGAAATGAAAGGACAAGATGTGCTTTAACTGCAGACTGTCAGCTTTTAGGGTATTTACATCCAAATCAGGTGAACAGTGTAGGAATTACAACAGTTTGCATATGTGCCTCCCACTTGTTATGGGACCAAAAGTAATGGTACAATTGGCTTCTCAGCTGTTCCATGGCCAGGTCTGTGTTATTCCCTCATTATCCCAATTACAATGAGCAGATAAAAGGTCCAGAGTTCATTTCAAGTGTGCTATTTGCATTTGGAATCTGTTGCTGTCAACTCTCAAGATGAGATCCAAAGAGCTGTCACTATCAGTGAAGCAAGCCATCATTAGGCTGAAAAAACAAAACAAACCCATCAGAGAGATAGCAAAAACATTAGGCGTGGCCAAAACAACTGTTTGGAACATTCTTAAAAAGAAGGAACGCACAGGTGAGCTCAGCAACACCAAAAGACCCGGAAGACCACGGAAAACAACTGTGGTGGATGACCGAAGAATTCTTTCCCTGGTGAAGAAAACACCCTTCACAACAGTTGGCCAGATCAAGAACACTCTCCAGGAGGTAGGTGTATGTGTGTCAAAGTCAACAATCAAGAGAAGACTTCACCAGAGTGAATACAGAGGGTTCACCACAAGATGGAAACCATTGGTGAGCCTCAAAAACAGGAAGGCCAGATTAGAGTTTGCCAAACGACATCTAAAAAAGCCTTCACAGTTCTGGAACAACATCCTATGGACAGATGAGACCAAGATCAACTTGTACCAGAGTGATGGGAAGAGAAGAGTATGGAGAAGGAAAGGAACTGCTCATGATCCTAAGCATACCACCTCATCAGTGAAGCATGGTGGTGGTAGTGTCATGGCGTGGGCATGTATGGCTGCCAATGGAACTGGTTCTCTTGTATTTATTGATGATGTGACTGCTGACAAAAGCAGCACGATGAATTCTGAAGTGTTTCGGGCAATATTATCTGCTCATATTCAGCCAAATGCTTCAGAACTCATTGGACGCTTCACAGTGCAGATGGACAATGACCCAAAGCATACTGCAAGAGCAACCAAAGAGTTTTTTAAGGGAAAGAAGTGGAATGTTATGCAATGGCCAAGTCAATCACCTGACCTGAATCCGATTGAGCATGCATTTCACTTGCTGAAGACAAAACTGAAGGGAAAATGCCCCAAGAACAAGCAGGAACTGAAGACAGTTGCAGTAGAGGCCTGGCAGAGCATCACCAGGGATGAAACCCAGCATCTGGTGATGTCTATGCGTTCCAGACTTCAGGCTGTAATTGACTGCAAAGGATTTGCAACCAAATATTAAAAAGTGAAAGTTTGATTTATGATTATTATTCTGTCCCATTACTTTTGGTCCCTTAACAAGTGGGAGGCACATATGCAAACTGTTGTAATTCCTACACCGTTCACCTGATTTGGATGTAAATACTCTCAAATTAAATCTGACAGTCTGCAGTTAAAGCACATCTTGTTCGTTTCATTTCAAATCCATTGTGGTGGTGTATAGAGCCAAAAATGTTAGAATTGTGTCGATGTCCCAATATTTACTGACCTGACTGTATATAGGGGGCTGGTGGGGCTGACATTAAAGTGAACCTATTGCTTTGTCCTGCATTGGCAAAGCCCAGGTTAACTTTAAAAAGCTTTACAGTAACATGAATAAACCTGGAGACGGTATTGAGATCAGAGAATTTCCAAAGAGCCTTATTTACAATTCTTGTTGTTCAGGCAAGAGGCACAAAATCCTTCAGCTGTACAATCAAGGAAACCTCCAGGGACAATCCTGTATGAATAGGCTTCACCTCAGCCCAGGTGAGCAGCACAGAGCTCTCTACAAACACTTACACAGCTGACTGGCTGACTCCAATTTGGAGAACAGCACCTAAATGTATCGTTCCCCGAGCCTTAAAAAGCTACTGATTAAGGATTGGTGTGGGACCTACACAGAGACGAGCTGTTGACAAGGGGCAGAAAAATTCCCTATAGCACTACAGAACTATCTGGTTCCATTTGGCAGCCAGACCAAATTTCATAATGCTAAATAAAAATAAAATAACAGCAGTTCTAAAACTTTCCTGAGAGAACCTCCGAGGCCACCTTTGCTGGCGTCTTGTCTGGCTATAATACTGAAACTCCAACTTCAAGACTTTCTAAGTACCTGATGCAGAACAAGTATGTTGTATATAGGCCAGGAGTGTCTGAGAACAAGTATAAAGGCCAAAAGAGAAAAATCCCTATGTGCATTCTTCTTTTGAGTCAGTGATGTCAACATTGACAGCCCCTATGAATGTCTCAGAGAAGGTTTCCTTGAACCAGCCTTACTGCCAAAATTTAAATGGCTAAATACACAACCGGAATAAGTTCTGCCATGGAAAAACTTGATAGTGGACCCTCTGAGCTATCTGCACATTTGGAAAGAGTGTGAACCCTAAAAATGGGCAGAGGCAAATATTCTAAGTACAAGCCACCAAATCTCACCAGAGCAGCCTGCAAGGATCAATGGGCTTTCCTGGTGGGTATACTAAGTTGGGGTCCTCAGGTACACTTCTGCACACAGCAGCTGAGTAGGGATAGAACAAGAGCATGGTACAGGTCATTTCAGAAACAGGGACATCCCAAAGGTCCTCACATCACTTCACATCACCCCCCCCCCCCCCCACAGTAGTGTCCTCTGCCCCCCATAGCAGCATCCTCTTCTGCCTTCACATCACCCCCCACTGTAGTGTCCTCTGCCCCTCTCCCTCCCACAGTAGTATCCTATACCCCCCCCCCAGGCAGTGTCCTCTGCCCCCCTTCACATCACCTCCCCATAGCAGTGTCCTCTGCCCCTGCAGTAGTGTCCTGTAGCCCCCCCCCCCACATGACAGTGCCCTCTGCCCCTTCACATAACCCCCCCCCCCCACTGTGCCCTCCCCAAAGCAGTGTCTGTCCCCCTTGACATTATCCCCCTCACTGTAGGGTCCTCTTCCCTCCCATAGTAATATCCTGTACCCCCCAAAGTGTCCTCTGCCCCCCAAAAGCAGTGTCTTCTGCCTCCCCCTAAAGCAGTGTCCTCTGCCCCCCTCCTCCCCCAAAGAGCGGGAGGCAGCAAAGTGCTGGATGGAGGGCAGGACTGAGAGCTTACAAAGTTAACTTTTCATAATATCAAGCTGGTGATTGGTTGCTAGCCAACCAATCACAAGAGCATGGTTGGTTGCTAGCCAACCAATCACCTGCTGGTTAACTCAAACTGAGGCAGCTCCTGCCCCCACCCTCCATCCAGTACTATGCTGCCTCCCACTTTCCACTCTACAGTGAAGATGAGAGAGGCAGAGCCTGGGGGGAAGCAGGACTGTGTTCATGATCTACCTGTTGGCTGCACGCAGTGGACAGGTAGATCACGATCAACAGCTTGCCAACCCTCGATCTAGACCATTCATCAAAACCATTCATATAATATACATGCACATTTTTATTGGAAATTCCAAACAACATAATGACTAAAAATGTTTGGCCATTATTAGATTATTGCATATATATAGCGATATACACTATATTACCAAAAGTATTGGAACACCCCTCCAAATCATTGGATTCAGGTGTTCCAATCCCCTCCATGGCTACAGGTGAATAAAATCATCACCTAGGCATGCAGACTGCTTCTACAAACATTGGTGAAAGAATGGGTCGCTCTCAGGAGCTCAGTGACTCCAAGCGTGGTCCCGTGATAGGTTGTCACCTGAGCAATAAGTCCATCCGTGACATTTCCTGGCTACTAAATATTCCACGCTCAACTGTTAGTGGTGTTATACCAAAGTGGAAGCAACTGGGAACAACAGCAACTCAGCCATGAAGTAGTAGGCCATGTAAAATGACAGAGCGGGGTCAGTGCATGCTGAAGCGAACAGTGTGCAGAAGTCACCAACTGTCTGCAGAGTCAATAGCTAAAGACCTCCAAACTTGGTGTGGCCTTCAGATTAGCACAACAACAGTGCATAGAGATCTTCATGGAATGGGTTTCCATGGCCGAGCAGCTGCATCCAAGCCTTACACCACCAAGTGCAATGCAAAGAATCATATGCAGTGGTGTAAAGCACACCGCCACTGGATTCTAAAGCAGTGGAGACATGTTCTCTTGAGTGACCAATCACGTTTATGTTTGGCAATCCAATAAACGTGTCTCGGTTTGGCGGTTGCCAGGAGAAAGGTACTTGCCTGACTGCATTGTGCCAAATGTAAAGTTTGGTGGAGGGGAGATTATGGTGTGGGGTTGTTTTTCAGGGGTTGGACTTGGCCCCTTAGTTATAGTGAAGGGAACTCTTAAGGCATCAGCATACCAAGACATTTTGGACAATTTTATGCTCCGCTAGAACACCTTTGGGATGAATTATAGTGGAGACTGAGAGCCAGGCCTTCTCGTCCGACATTAGTGCCTGACCTCACAAATGCACTTCTGGAAGAATGTTAAACAGTCCCATAGACACCCTCCTAAACCTTGTGGACAGTCTTCCCAGAATAGTTGAAGCTGTTATAGTTGCAAAGGGCGGGGCCAACTCAATATTGAACGCTATGGACTAAGACTGAGATGCCATTAAAGTTCATGTGTGTGGAAAGGCAGGCGTCATAATACTTTTAGCAATATAGTGTATATTGATCACACCCTTCAACCTTTTGTTCTTACCCAGTTCTCCTATGCCAGGGACACTTTTCATATGCTTGCTCTCTTGCATGGCCTGGTATGAAACACGATTCTACTTACTCTGGATATTGAAGTATTATGTTAATCAATCCCACACCAGAAGGGCTTACAGGTGGTTGACAAGGTACTCCAAGAAATGCAATAAGCAAGTGTAGACAACAGATTCATTGGGAAGTTCCTGGAGTTTTTGTTGATGCATAACAAATTTGAATTCAATGGGAGGTACTTTTGTCAAGCTCTAGGCATTGTGATGGGCACTAAATGTGCCCATGCCTATGCTAACATATATTTAGGAGATTAGGTGTCCTGGCTGTTTAATGGGTGCCTCATCGATGTACCTGTCCAGGATTCTATTCTATTCTGGTACAAATACATCAACAATATCCACATCTTATGGACCAGAACTGAGAAGGGAGATTTAAATTTTTTAAAGAAACTGGCAGCTGATCAATATATGCAAAAAATAGTAAAATAATATCCACGTGTTGCAACCATCATAACATACAGTTAATGTGTGTAAATGTTTTTATACCAAACCGAAAAGACTGCAAAAAATTAACAAGAAATGGCAATAAGGGATAAATACAAAATTGCAAAAAGTTTATCCAAGCACACAGTACTAAAAACAGGGTGGATACTTCCTGACCAAAAGTCCCCTGTGTAATTAAAATAATGATAACATTGTCAACCCACTTTAACCTCCCTAGCAGTCTGATTATGTCAGTATTTCTGTGCTCAAAGCGGTACATTTTTTTGCATGGAAATATGTATTTTTTTATTGTAGGCCTGTAATTTTTAGGAATAAATGACTGAAATCTGTCCGAACAAGAGTCTAGTAAACATCCCGGGTATGATAAAATTTGAAACACGAAATCATAAATTATAATATAATAAATAATCCTAAAAACTAAAAATATAATAATAATAAATGTAATTCAATGATATAATCAAACCAAAAACACTGAAATTTGAAATATAGCGCCAAGTTCGCACATCACTGAGCAAAGTCGCAGAATCGTTTTCAGTGTCTGATGATGAATTTCCCCCACGAATCATTATCACTCAATTCTGCAAGTGGTTCTGATTTACTATCGCTGTTCTCTAGCTGTTCTCTAGCATGACCTAAAGGGACGCTTTTTGGACGCCATGGACGTTTCTCAGTTTCCAGGCAGAAACAGTAAAAATGCAGGCAGGGCACAGGACAAAGCACTCGGGACAAAATGTATGTGAAATGGTTTGATACAGTAATGTTTTACTATGTGATTTTAGTGTATTAGTGAATGTCACTTTTTGTCATTTTCAAATTTCCCGCCAGTTCCATCCCTCGTACGTCCCGACGCTTGCAGGGGACGGAACCCAGATGACAGATGCTGGCATCCGCCGAAGGACATTACAGGGGACACTGCAGGACGGACATCGCGGGCGCGCAGGACAAGGTAAGTGATCGAGGGATCCCGGAGCAACGCTGCAGTGTATTCCCGAGTGTAGCTCGGGATTACCGCTTGTGGTACTGAAAGTTAACCCCGAGCTACACTCAGGAATACCGCCAGGGAGGCTACATGTCACACATGGATCTATGTACAATCAGAGAAACACAACAACACGTGGTTAAATACTGTCTTAGAATGGTGTGAAGAATATTATCACGGAACATCCTGAAAGATATAGTAGGTATAAACCATACAAGCACCTATGGATGACCAGAGACTACAACTAGCATCTGAACTTGGCAAAGCCCATGTGGAAGCGGAAGAAACCAGATGGTGTACACCACCCCTCTGTGTGCACGCGTCAGGGCCCGAATCGGAACCTGTGAACTCTGGTGTATCTGGCGATGTCTCTTCTTGCCAAGCCAGTTGAAATGCTGGACAACTCCTTGAACAATCCTTGAATGATCCTGCCTTGACCCATGTTTATCTTGCACCTTGAACCTTTTGCTCTTCCTATGAATTTCCTATTAATGCATTTGCACTTCCTGTTTACCAGATTATTGTTCTCCCTCCAGCCAATACCTCGCTCTTGTCAGTCCTGCTGCTGTCCGCATCTTCGCTACCCCTCATGTTAATGAGCAACTCACACCTAATTATCTCAAGACATACTTCTGTCTCTGCTTCTACTCTCTGTATTTCTCTGAAACAGTCTGAAATAGTTAATAATTTACCACTTTTCAGTGCATTCTGGGCATTTGGGAGGTTCTCCCGTGCTTATCTTTAAAAAATGCTTCTAAACGCAAACGCATATAAACGCGTTATGCAAACGGGCTAAACAGACATTTTTTAACCTATGTTTTTCAGCAATCAGTTTCCATCGTTCAGAAGTGTCCCGTGTACATGAGGCCTAAGGAGGGGGTGATGTTGCAGTGTGTACACAATAACCTGTTCAGTGTGATCCCGTCACTATGTGCAGGTGTGATACTGCTCAAAGAACCAGCAATGTGCGGTCCAAAAGGGGGCCTAATTACAGTAGTTAAAAATGTCTCTGTTGAAGGAAGCTGCACTGTAAATGCTCTGATTGCAGCCTTTTATCTACAGAATCTTCTATGCTTTAGCTTTTTGGTGCTCTTTTTTTGTTTTTATAAGACATGGGCAGCACAGTGGCTAAGTGGTTAGCACTTCCGCCTGGCAGTACTAGGGTCATTGGTTCGAATCCCAGCCACGGCACCCCCTGCCTGGAGTTTGCATGTTCTCCCTGTGCCTGCGTGGCGCTATATAGGTACCTGAAATAAATAAATAAAATTATGGCGTCATGAGATTGTGCATCATCACGCTCATGTACGTGCGCCATGACTCCATCACACTCCACATCTGTCCTGGGCATTTGGCACCCATTTTGAGGAGCAATATAACAGCATTTCTGGGCACAAGTTGGTTTCCAGCCTCCGATATAGCTGGTATTATCCAGTAAAACTGGTCAGGCATGCCTTTGATCTTACTCGGCCATCTCTTCCAAGCATGAATGACTCAGACCTGGACTGCTAAATACAACCAATCCAATTTATAGATGCCTTCAAACAGATTTAACCATGTGCTTATTATTTGAACTTTAGGTCGCTAAGTGGTTGCTGCACCTCTTTGGATGCCTTGTATGGACTCAATTTACTGTATATTGTATACATTGATAGAGCTTTTAGCTACATGTGGCTGCTGAACTGCATTCTTTATGTGTTGTATTGGAATTCTCATTCATGTACCGGTTTGGGGGAGGTTTGAATAGAACCTCTTTATGTTTTACAAGCATTATGTTTACAAGATTCTGTCTTGGTGATGCATAGTGGAGTTCAACATTCATCCTTCTCTGGACTCAAATGTCTTTTATGACAGTAGATAACAGACGCTGTACATGGTGTTGTCTGTGAAGAATCTACAGTATATACCAACTATCTAAGCAGCAGGCATCATACAAGTGAATGTAAATTAATTTAGCAACTGGTGGACGAAGTTCTTTGTCCTTTTGAATGGCATCTTCTCCTAATGCAATCTGGAATTAGTTTAACATCAATGAGCCTCTTGTATAACATCTAAGGGAAACCTTGACACTCGCCCACGTATATGAATTGGTCTGAGTTCACCTTCACATTCACAAAATGGTAAGAATTCAGTATACTCTATTTGGACGTTGTATACGAGTAAACATAAGAATGGTTGTAGAATGGAGGAATAGAGAGAGGGGGGCTAGTTATTGTCCTATGTTTTTATTTGTATGTACATTTTTAGTCATCGTGTTGTTTGTTTGCAATTTCCAATAAAAATTGACATATTTTATATTATTTGAATGGTTTCATTGGATGGTCTAGATCCAGGGTCAGCAACCAATAGATTGCGATCTATCAGTAGATCTTGGCCAGGTGACTGGTAGATCGTGATCTGGGTTGACCCGCCATCCCAGAGCATCAAACAGAGAGCAATGCGGAGGGACTACTTGTAAAGTTGGAGCTGTAGTAGGGAGCAATAAGCCGATGTCTCCTCTGTAGTGCCGCCTCCTGTCCCATGCGGAGTGATAGCAACTGCACTCCACCTCTTATCCCGGCTAGCTGTCTTCAGGGTGGTGCAAGTAGCTGGAAAGAAGAGATCTTCAGCTCAGTGTGAGGCAGTACACTGGTCCTAATAGTATAGAGCTGCTTTCACACTGATGCGCTGCTGTTTACCTACACCCAGGGGCGGACTGACCATTTGGAAACTCGGGCACTGCCCGAGGGCCCGGGGTCAGTAGGGGGCCCCATGAGATGTCCCTGGTACCTTTTTCATAGGCTTTTTTGAGTTTGGGCAAGGACACAGGGGCCCCATGATCCCCTATTGCCCGGGGGCCCCATGAGTTGTCAGTCCGCCCCTGCCTACACCATGGATGAAGTGCAGGTTTATCTGCAGCTTTCCTGCTGGTTTGCTGCGCTTAGCCATAGACTTCTATTATATCCTGCGGGTTAGCCCCATTTTATGAAAGTGCATCAAAACTCCATAGATAGCGATTGCAGAGTGCCCCATTTACTTGAATAGGTCATGAGTGGCAGGCAGTAGCACCCACCAAAAGCAACAGGGGGTCATTTCTGTTGTGTACACCTTTGGATGCTAGGTGGCTGATTGGGGGTGGTAAAACCGCAACTAACCGCAGGGTTTTACCACCCTCCAACTTTACGTGTGAATGATCACCAAAGGTGCCGCTGCCAAATGCAACTAAGGGCTCATTCACAAGGTGGTGAGGAGGCGATATGTTGCCTCCTCATCACCTGATTTATATCCACAACTGCCGTGCAATGCATGCGATTGCGACATGGTAGAGGTCTAAATCAGGTGTGAGGAGGTGACACTATGCCTCTGTGATCTTTGACGTCTCCCAGGTTGTTCAGGTAGACTGCTACCTCTTTAAGGTTTCCTACCCCTGGTCTGGGTGCATAGGATAAATTAACACTAAGGTACCTGGAGTTGGGTTTTAACCAGTTTTTATGGTATTTTTGGCATTGTGACTTATCTCTACTGTAGTTAATTAATACAGCCTAGGTATGAGCAAAATTGAAAGCTTGAATTTTGCCAAAATTTCAGATAAGATTGGGGGATTTCAGCAATATCTTACTGTTTTTGAAAATGTTTATGTCAATTGAAAATGTGAAATGGTTTGGTGCCCTTTAGGGTGGAAATGGGCTTTACATGTTCTCAGTCTGCCTAGACCCTATTACGGTTCTACAGCTAATCTCCCTGAACCATTTCACTCCTACTTCTGACTTGTAGGCCTCTCCAGATTTGACTGGTAACTCATTTTGATCTCACCAGTATTCTGTCTGTCCTCAGCTTTGCTGTGTTCCCTTCTACATCTCTGCTCCACCCTTTCCCACTATTGAATATTAAAATAGATTCAGTATTGGTATTTATAATATCTGTACTTCAAGTGGGTCTAAAGGCAGGCGTATATTACCTTCATGTATTCTATGCATGGAGGTGAAAAAACCTTTTACATTCAGCTTCCCCGCAAGCCTCCCTTATACTTACCTGAGCCTGATCTCGATCCAAGGATATGCACAAGAGCAGAGACTCTCAACTCTCTGCCTCCTCATTTGCTCAGACACAGCAGAGGGAGTCATTGTCAATTACAGCCATTGAGGAAGGAGTGGGGGCGGAGCCAATCATAGACACACAGAGCTGGGCTCAGGAGCGAGCATAGAAAGCAGCTTGCTCTGGGGACACTCGGCATTCACTCTTGCTTTGGGCTGTTCTTGGCTTTGCAGGTTGCAGTTTTGATTGCTTCACCTTTTTTTGTTCTTGTCAAGAAGTTCCCAGCCTGATGGGCTGCTGCCTTTCTGGGCTAACCAGCTGAAAATTCTACCTGTGCTGATCGAGGTCCCAGCATTGGCATAGCTGGGGGGCCTATTGTGTTAAAATCTGAAGCTAAGTGAGAGATTTCACTGGGGATCTGCTCTGGGAGGTTCACTGCATTGTCTGTCTGATATTGGAGGAAGGCATCCAAGTATACAGGGACATTGTGAGTACAGACCTTAGTAGAAGATCCTAGTGACTGTTGCGGCTGATATCCCTAGCATATCAATACTAGCGATTGCTTGGCCTGGGAGATTCCAGAAGCATAGTTGCCAATAGGGCTGGGCCAAACACCCCCATGTCCGGCTTGCGGTCGAACTCAATGCAAGTCTATGTAATTTAACTTTTAAATTCAAAAGCACCCATTTTGAAAGCTTACATGCAAGTTATTGGTCATAAAAGAGGTATGGGGACTAGAGTACTGCTCTGAGGGACATGAATCAGTGAAAACATTTTTTTCAAAAAGTAAAATTTTTAACCACTTTACAACCGCACTAGAAGCTGGCATGGACTGTTGGCTGAGTCCCAAAAATTTAGATTTTTCATGGACATGACAGCTCAGAACTGTCCTGTCAAGACTGATTCATGGAGTGTGCTGTTGGCTAGATTGTTAGAAAACAGAAGGTACCATTGTGCCCCCCCCCCAACCACACCCAAAACAACAGTCTCTGACAGCGGCGGACTGACCATTTGAAAATTCGGGCACTGCCCGAGGGCCCGGGGTCAGTAAGGGGCCCCATGAGATGCCCCTGGTTCCTTTTTCATAGGCTTTTTTGAGTTTGGGCAAGGACACAGGGGCCCCATGATCCCCTATTGCCCGGGGGCCCCATGAGTTGTCAGTCCACCCCTGGTCTCTGATAATTTCTTGTACTACACCTGCAGTCTCTGGTCATCTCCTGTACTATGCTTGCAGTCTCTGATCCTCTCCTGTACTATGCTTGCAGTCTCTGACCCTCTTCTGTACTATGCCTGCAGTCTCTGACCCTCTTCTGTACTACGCCTGCAGTCTCTGACCCTCTTCTGTACTACGCCTGCAGTCTCTGACCCTCTTCTGTACTACGCCTGCAGTCTCTGACCCTCTTCTGTACTACGCCTGCAGTCTCTGACCCTCTTCTGTACTACGCCTGCAGTCTCTGACCCTCTTCTCTACTACCCTTGCAGTCCCCGACCAACTCCTGTACTACGCCTACAGTCTCTGACCAATTTCTGTACTACGCCTGCAGTCTCTGATCCTCCCCTGTACTAACTGCAATAACCTCTACCAACCAGTCACTGAGTGTGGACCAGTTCTTTATGTTTACATTATTAAAGTTTTTTTAGATAATTCCATGTGTGTGTTTATTTATTTTTTGGGATGTTGGGGTGGAGAGAAAAATTGCATGAGGGGAGCCCAAGAAAATCTCAGACTCTATTTAAGCACACCCACTTTAAGCCACGCCTACTATTTAGTGTAATTTAAACTACACCCATTTTTCAACATGGATCCACGCCCACAAATGAATGCCTCACCCCTAATTAGCATACCGCTCCGCCTACACTGGCTTTCTGGACATACAGGAAAAAAGTGTCCCTAAAATTTTTTTTTAAATGTTGCCAACTATGCTGAAGGTGTCCTTCATTTATTTCCTCAGTCTTTGCTGGAGATACTGTCCTGAAAAGTAGTATTACAGTGAAGAGAGCTCTCAATTTATTGCTCAGCATTCATGAAATATCCCTCAACTCCCTATGTCCTATCCCAGTTAACCAGCAATACATTTTAAAAAAGGCAACACCTAGACAGTACATTGAGCAATGTTGCTGTGTGCTTGGCTGCTATTGCACTAATCTGGGAAAGGAAGCTGGGACAAATTAATGGCCCCTGTGGGGGTGAATTAAAAAATGTTCTGTTGAAGGAAGCGCCTGTGCTGACTGCAGGGTTAACACTTCTCAACTGCAGTCTTCTTGAATAACTCCAAGACTTCCAAATGCCTCCAGGACTTCTCTAAAGCCTCTCCCATCCTCTGGAACTCCCTACCACAGTATGTCCAGTCAGCCCCCACCCTGTCTGCCTTTAGGCGATCTTTAAAAACTCACTTTTCAGGGAAGCCTACCCCACCTCCACCTAAGAACTATACTTGAATCACCTCCGCCAGATCATCCTCCGCAGCTATCACCTTTTGTATCACCTCCCCCTTCCTTTAGATTGTAAGCTCCATGAGCCGGGCCCTCCTATTCCTTTTGTACTGAAATGTATTGTAATTGTACTGTTCCCCATTATATTGTAAAGCACTGTGCAAACTGCTGGCGCTATATAAATCCTGTATAATAATAATAATAATAACTAGGTGCCCTCATACATTACATAATCTTCTATGCTTTAGCTTTTAGGCACTCTTTTTGTGTTTTTCTAAGATGTGATGACCTCGTCATGATGTACATGATGCCATCACGCCTGTCCAGGGTATTTGGTGGCCATTTTGAGGAGTTTATAAATGCATGACCAGTCACAGGTAGGTTTCCAGTTTCCAATGGAGCCAGTATTATCTGGCAAAATCTGAAAACGCTTTGCTATCTTCTAATAGCCTTCTCCAGCTTTGTGAGCGTCAACTATTTTCAGTTTCAGTTTTCTAGACAGCTGCTTAGAAGAACCCATGGTGCTGATTGTTGGGGCAAGGTCAGATGAGTCTGGGCATTTAAAACCTTTGAGATTGACATCACCCGGTCTGCCCAGACGATGATTGAGAACAATCCACACTGGCAGATCTCAGCTTTGCAAAGGGGGCAGTGCATGCTATAAATTCTGCAGGGTGCCCAAACTTTTGCAGACGCCATTTTTTTGTTTTCTGTTATTTTGAAAGTGTAAATGATGGAAATAAAATCTAACTTTTGTTGACATATTATAAGAATGTCTAATCTGTAATTTGATGCCTTTTGGAGATTTTTCCATCTTTCCTTGGCTTCTTTATGCACATTAATACAATTTTTTAGCTGGGGTGCCCAAACTTTCGATCCCCACTGTATATATTGCCCCAGAGCAAAAAGTGCTTGTTGCTAGTTCAATTATTTGTTCAGCATTGAGCTCTGGTGAGTGATTTAATTTTTCTGGTGGTGGCTTCAACACAGTGTGGACATTATTTGAAGACTTTTTTGAATATTTAATGATTTATAAACATTTTTTATAATATTTTTTTATATTTTTCACATTTATTTTGTATTTATTTAGCGCATTCCTTATATTTACGTGCCTTTGCTCTTACCTGGCCCGCTCTTCCATGAACGGATGACTCAGACCTGGACTGCTAAGTATAACCAATCCAATTTATAGATAATTTCAAACAGATTTCTTCATGTTCCAGGTTTGAACTTTAGGCCCCTAAGTGGTTACTGTATCTTTTTGGATGTGTTATATGAACTCGATTTATTTGTACTGCTAGGGTTTTTAGCTACATGTGTCTGCTGCACTGCATTCTTTATGTGTCTTATTGGAATTCTTAGTTTGAGGGAGGTTTGAAAAGAAACGGTATATGGAGAGTTATGTTTTACAAGCATTATGTTTACAAATGAATCCAAGGTTCTGTCTTAGTGATGCATTGCGGAGGTCAGCATCCATCCTCCTCTGGACTCAGATGTCTTTTATGACAGTAGATAACGGACACTGTACATGGTGTTGTCTTTGAAGAATCTACATACCAACTATCCAAGCAGCAGGCATCATACAAGTGCATTTCTATTCATTCAACAACTGGTGGACACAGTTCTTTGTCCTTATGAATGGCAACTTCTCTCAGTACAGTTTGGAATTAGTTTAACATCAATAAGTATCTCCTATAACACAAGAGAAACCTTGACACGTGCTGACGTTTATGAATTGGTCTAAGTTCACCTTCACATTCCCCCATATGATAAGATTTTTGTATATTTGGACTATAGAGGTTAAAGTCGTACATACAGTTGTGTTCAAAATAATAGCAGTGTGTTGAAAAAAGTGAATAAAGCTCAAAATCCTTCTAATAGCTTTTATTTCCATACACACAAATGCATTGGGAACACTACACATTCTATTCCAAATCAAAACATGAAGAAAAATAGATCAAATTTGTGTTGTTCCTCTAAAAAAAATTGAAGAAAAGTGAATATTAGACTGTTCAAAAATAAAAGCAGTGTTTGTATTCTTCTTTACAAACTCAAATATTCACTATATAAACTGAAAAATGTTTGAAGATTTTGCTTTCCTTTGAATCACTTAATGAATATTTGGTTGTAGTCGCACTGTTTCTGAGAACTGCTGTACATCTGTGTTGCATGGAGTCAACCAACTTCTGGCCCCTGTGAACAGGTATTCCAGCCCAGGATGATTGGACTACATTCCACAGTTCTTCTCTATTTCTTGGTTTTGCCTCAGAAACTTCATTTTTGATGTCACCCCACAAGTTTTCTATTGGATTAAGATCCGGGGATTGGGCTGGCCACTCCATAACGTCAATCTTGTTGGTCTGGAACCAAGATGTTGCACGTTTACTGGTGTGTTTGGAGTCATTGTCTTGTTGGAACATCCATTTCAAGGGCATTTCCTCTTCAGCATAAGGCAGCATGACCTCTTCAAGTATTCTGATGTATTCAAACTGATCCATGATCCCTGGTATGCGATAAATAGGCCCAACACCGTAGTATGAGAAACATCCCCATATCATAATGCTTGCACCACCATGCTTCCCTGTCTTCACAGTGTACTGTGGCTTGAATTCAGTGTTTGGGGGTCGTCTGACAAACTGTCTCCGGCCACTAGACCCAAAAAGAACAATCTTACTTTCATCAGTCCACAAAATGTTGCGCCATTTCTCTTTAGGCCAGTCAATGTGCTCTTTGGCAGATTGTAACCTCTTCAGCACATGTCTTTTTTTCAACAGTGGGACTTTGCGGGGGCTTCTTGCAGATAGCTCGGCTTCACATAGGCGTCTTCTAATTGTAACAGTCCTCACAGGGAACTTTACACCTTCTTTGATCTTCCTAGAGCTGATTGTTGGCTGAGTCCGCACCATTTTGGCTATTCTTCTATCCATTCCAATGGTAGTTTTTCGCTTTCTTTCAGGTTTTGGTTGCCATTTTAAAGCATTTGCGATCATTTTAGCTGAGCAGCCTATCATTTTCTGCACTTCTTTATATGTTTTCCCCTTTCCAATCAACTTTTTAATCAAGGTACGCTGTTCTTCTGAACAATGTCTGGAACGACCCATTTTCCTCAGAATTTCAGAGAGAAATGCACTGTAACCAGCATGTACAACATTTGCTGCCTTCCTTCCTTAAATAAGGGCAATAATTGCCACCTGTTTTTCAAAGAATGAATGACCTCACTAATAGAACTCCACACTGCTATTATTTTGAACATGCCCCTTTCAATTAGTGATTCAATGACACAGAATCAGCAGCATGCATGTCATGACTGTTGGGTCTGTTGGATTTCTATTACTCTACTACACCTGCTAGTAAATTATTTGCCATGTAGAAATATCATTTCTACCAAAAACAGTGATTGATCAGGCTAGTGATGTCTGACTGCTATTATTTTGAACACAACTGTAAGTAAACATACAGAATAAACAGTTTGAAAAAGGAATAATAGAGAAAGGAGGCTGGTTATTGTACAAAGTTATTTCTATGTATATTTTGGACAAAAATGTTTAGTCATTGTGTTGTTTGCAGTCTCCAATAAAAATGTACATATTTTATATTACAGTGCCATGAAAATTTTCCATACCCTTGAAATTTTCCACAATTTTTCATGTTACAACCAAAAAGGTGAATGTATTTTATTGGGATTTATGTGGTAGACCAGGGGTCTCCAAACTTTCTAAGCAAAGGACCAGTTTACTGTTCTTCAGGCTTTTGGAGGGCCAGACTATGCCCAGTGGGAGCAAAAAAATACCCCAGCTTCAGTGTCCCATCATTGGCTTTAATGGGAAGAATAGTACCCCATAGATGGTGTCAGTAGGGGGAATGGTGTTGCAAGGTGAAATAGTACCTCAAGAGCCAGATAAAGGTAAGCAAAGGGCCACATCTGTCCCATGACCGCAGTTTGGAGACCACTATGATAGACCAACACAAAGTGGCACATAATTGTGAAGTGGAAGGAAAATGATAAATTAGTTTCAACAATTTTTACAAAAAAATATCTGTAAAGTATGGCGTGCATTTGTATTCAGCCCCACTTATGCAGGAATTATGACAAAAACACTGTTACATTTTGGTTCCTCCAAGGAATCTTATATGTAGAAATGGGAACAAGATTTGGGTAAGTCAATGGAAGCAGCAGAATGGCATAAACTAGCTCAGTAGTACCCTAAATCTTACATAAACACCTCTTTGATTCAGTACTTTGATTAACCTCCCTAGCGGTATGATTATTTCAGATTTTTGGTGCTGAAAGCGGTACCATTATTTTGCATGGAAATATGTAGTTTTTTTATTGTAGACTGTAATTTTTAGGAATAACTCACTGAAATCTGTCCGAACAAGAGTCTAGTAAACTTCCCGGGTATGATAAAATTTGAAACACAAAATCATAAATTATAATTTAATAAATAATCATAAAAAATAATAATATAATAATAATACATTTAATTCAATAATATAATCAAACCAAAAACACTGAAATTTGAAATATAGCGCCAAGTTCGCACATCGCTGAGCAAAGTCGCAAAATCGTTTTCAGTGTCTGATGACGAATTTCTCCACGAATCATTATCACTTAATTCTGCAAGTGGTTCTGATTTACTATCGCTGTTCTCTAGCCGGTCTAAAACCGCTTTTGACGTAAAGGGACGCTTTTTGGACGCCATGGACTTTTCTAAGTTTCCAGGCAGAAAGAACAGTCAAAATGCAGACAGGGGACAGGACAAAGCACTCGGGACAAAATGTATGTGAAATGGTTTGAAACAGCAATGTTTTACTATGTAAAATTCGTTTTGAAAAAAATGACATTTTTTTTAAATTTTCAAATATCCCGCCGCCGCCGCCCATATGTCCCGTCGTCACAGGGACCGGAACACAGGAGCCGGATGCCGGCATCGGCCGGAGGAGATGGTCGGGGACGCTGCAGGGGACACATCGCGGGAGCGAAGGACAAGGTAAGTGCTGGAGGGACTCCCTATGCAGCGCCGCATGGTAAGCCCGAGTGTAGCTCGGGGTTACCGCTTTTGGTACTGAAACTTTACCCCGAGCTACACTCGGGAATACCGTTAGGGAGGTTAAGGTGTTCTTAAGATGGTATACCATATACCAGCACCATACTGGTGAGGATAGTGTCCTGTGTCTCAGGAGCCTCCTCCTCCTGTGTTTCAGGGGCTGTGGTTAGAAGGTTACAGTGCTCCACATATGGTGGACATGCCCAAAAGTGAAGTGGTTTTGGATCCGCATGTTTAATTTTGTCTATTCTCTTACCCAGATGAACCTCATTAAAACTCCACAACTGGCCCTTCTGGGATGACTGGTGGAGGGGACACCAAAACATATGAGCCGATTAATAACTTATTTTTACAGCTGCAAGAATCTCAATTGCGAGATCCTGGACGTCCCTTGTGATCCCATTTGATCTTTTGAGGGCCAAGTTGACTTGGATCAATGACAAATGAACACCTGTTGGAAATCCTACACAAAAAACTGTCCCTCTTTGAGAAAACATGGGATCCATGGATCAAATACCTTTTGGATTCCTCATGCGTTGGATAGTATTATCATACAGGGGCTTCACTGCTTTCTTAAAATGTTACTAAACCCAGGACCCTGCATTCACTATATCTGCTCTCCCCGGACCCTGCATTCACTATATCCGGTCTCCCCGGACCCTGCATTCACTATATCTGCTCTCCCACAGTACACACAACATGGAAATGCAATTATTTTAGTAAATATAAACTGATAAATACATTTTCTCATCAGCAGTACATAGCAGTCTTGCAATTGCTATCAGTGTCCAGCTGAGCACTGGTTAAAGCTTGTAGGAGGAGTTTTTATTCTGATCCGACTTTCCTATGAGGCTGCATAACCCCTGTCCCTCTGCCTGGACAGTGCTGATTGGCCCTGTGCTGATCACATGCACTCTCCAAAAGGGAAAAAAACTCTCTAGCAATACGCACTAAACTGAGCATGTGCAGAGTGAATTTTAGGGCTCTGTACTATCAGCAGATGGATTGGAGACAGTAGAAGAAGAGGAGGATCAGAGAAGACAGGACCAAACAACTCTTTTACACAATGTGGAGGGTTAACCCCTTAGGTCCTACGGGAGTATAACAAGCATGCTTTACTGCATACAGACTGATTTTACTGTTGTGGACTTTAAGCATTGACATGAAACAAGTGTGGAGATTGGCGTTCTGGCTTCACTCAGATTTTCTAATCTGCCTGCTTCTCTGGATCAGTGGCTCAAGAGTTCTGCTGGTTGAACTAGATGGCCTTTTTTTAACTTGACTAACAATGTAAGACAGAGACAGCTGGGCAACCAATGTTTTTAGACGGAGAATATCAATGTAACGCCACTATTCCTATCACTGCAGTTTTAATTTCCAATGATTTTTATTATTATTAACCCCTTCATGTAAAACAAATCCAAATGCCTAAGCACAATTTTGCAACTTTGACACGTGTTAGTAAATCTTTACATATCATCACAACTACTTTGTACATCCAGGTGAATTATACCTTGTATTTTTCAGGACAAATTGGGCTTTTGTTTGGTGGTGAATGGTAATAGATATCTCCTGATTTTTATTTTATATTATTAACCTCCCTGGCGGTATTCCCGAGTGTAGCTCGGGGTAAAGTTTCAGCACCACAAGCGGTAACCCCAAGCTACACTCGGGCTTACCATGCGGCGCTTCTCCAGGATCTCTTCTTCTCCTACCTTGTCCTGCGCTCCCGTGATGTCCCTCCTGCAGTGTCCCCTGTAATGTCCTCCGGCCGATGCCGGCATCTGTCTTCTGGGTTCCGTCCCCTGTGGGATGTACGGGGACAGAATGGCGGGAACTTTTAAAATGACAAAAAGTGACATTCACTAAATTCAAACCATTTCACATACATTTGTCCCGAGTGCTTTGTCCTGCGCCCTGCCTGCATTTTTACTGCTCTTTCTGCCTGGAAACTGAGAAACGTCCATGGCGTCCAAAAAGCGTCTCTTTAGGTCAAAAGTGGTTTTAGACCAGCTAGAGAACAGCGATAGTAAATCAGAACCACTTGCAGAACTGAGTGATAATGATTCGTCATCAGACACTGAAAACGATTCTGCGACTTTCCTCAGTGATGTGCGAACTCGGCGCTATATTTCAAATTTCAGTGTTTTTGGTTTGATTATATTATTGAATTAAATGTATTATTATTAAATTATTATTTTTTATGATTATTTATTAAAATTATAATTTATGATTTTGTGTTTCAAGTTTTATCCTACCCGGGATGTTTACTAGACTCTTGTTCGGACACATTTCAGTGAGTTATTTCTAAAAATTACAGGCCTACAATAAAAAAAATACATATTTCCATGCAAAAAAATGTACCGCTTTGAGCACAGAAATATGGACATAATCAGACCGCTAGGGAGGTTAAATGAAATTTGGCCCAAAATAGTAAAAAAAAAAACTATTTAGCTGTATATTTCTTGTTATTATCATAACCTACCACCAAAGAACAGCCCAAAATAAATTCTCCTGCTCCTCACAATTGCAGCGATGCCACATATATGTATGTTATTTGTTGTTTGTACCCATAGTACAGCCAAGACACAATAGTGCACATTTTGTTATTTTTTTTCTGTCCTACCTAAACACACTGACACTAACTGACACTGATACTAATTTAAAAAAAAAATCCTGTCCAAAATATAGACCCTGACCTTTGACACTGACCTTGACCTTTGACCCTTACTTGATCCAAACACTAACCCTGGCACTTGCCTAGATCAAACCTTGATCTAGGTATTTTTTCTTCAGTTTTTTTTCTCTTATTTTTTAATATTTATTTAACACACTGGGTTTTTTTCTCTCTGAAAAGAGAGAGAAAAATACAATGTATCTCTCTCCTCCATTCAGAGAGAGAAAAAACGGGGGTGGGCTTCACAGTGACTGATCAATGTGATAGCCAATCAGAGGGCGATCACAGCGATCAGGTGACCCGCAATCGGGAGTTCTGGGTCCTGATCGTTAGTATGGGATCCGATAGTCATAGTGAGACGCCGGTCTCTATGCTGGGAGCACGCCGTGCAGGAGACATGCAGTTATGCAGCCCCACGGCATAAAGCCCAGTACAATGAGGCCACATATTTGTGTGGGGTTGGTGTCAAGGGGTTATGTATTTCAAGTATTAAGTTTCTATTTTGTCCATCGCTATGGGTTTCCTTTAAATACGGTATTTGCCAGAAATTTTACATTAAAGTTAAATATATACTAGTGAGATAGAAACATCATTTCCTGCCAAACAGCTTGGCAGTGCACTTAATAAATACAGTATACAAGCCTTGGTAATTTTTGTTTACACATAATATTTTGGTTTTCCCAATGTGACCACCTCTTCAGCTCTGAATATTGAAGGCTGAGACCGCTGTAAAGAAAAAAGAACATTGGGGAACTGGAGAAAGTACAGAGAAGGGCAACCAAACTGATAAGAGGCATGGAGGAGATCAGATATGAGGAGAGATTAGAGGAACTGAATTTATTCTCTCTTGAGAAGAGGAGATTAAGGGGGGATATGATCTCCATGTATAATACATAAGGGGGGATGTGATCACCATGTATAATACATAAGGGGGGATATGATCTCCATGTATAATACATAAGGGGGATATGATCTCCATGTATAATACATAAGGGGGGATATGATCTCCATGTATAATACATAAGGGGGGATATGATCTCCATGTATAATACATAAGGGGGGATATGATCTCCATGTATAATACATAAGGGGGGATATGATCACCATGTATAATACATAAGGGGGGATATGATCTCCATGTATAATACATAAGGGGGGATATGATCTCCATGTATAATACATAAGGGGGATATGATCTCCATGTATAATACATAAGGGGGGATATGATCTCCATGTATAATACATAAGGGGGATATGATCTCCATGTATAATACATAAGGGGGGATATGATCACCATGTATAATACATAAGGGGGGACATGATCTCCATGTATAATACATAAGGGGGGATATGATCTCCATGTGTAATACATAAGGGGGGATATGATCTCCATGTGTAATACATAAGGGGGGATATGATCACCATGTGTAATACATAAGGGGGGATATGATCTCCATGTATAATACATAAGGGGGGATATTGTCAAATCACTCACAAACACATGCAGGCTCCATCTTCGCAACATTGCCAAGATCCGCTCCTTCCTCACCCCAGACACCACCAAACTTCTAGTACACTCCCTCATCATCTCACGCCTTGACTACTGCAACTCCCTCCTCACTGGCCTACCCAAGTGCAGGCTCTCCCCGCTCCAGACCATCCTGAACTCAGCTGCCAGACTCATCCACCTTACCACCCGCTCCACCTCTGCCACCCCCCTCTGCCTCTCCCTCCACTGGCTCCCGATTGCCCAACGCATCAAATTTAAACTCCTTACCCTGACCTACAAAGCCGTTCACAACACTGCCCCTGACTACCTCACCAATCTGATCACCAGGTACCACCCTACCCGTACCCTTCGCTCCTCACAGGACCTCCTTCTATCCTGCTCCCTGGTCTCCTCCTCCCATGCACGACTGCAGGACTTCTCCAGGTCCTCCCCCATCCTCTGGAACTCACTGCCCCAATCCATCAGACTGTCGCCTTCTCTATTCACATTCAGGCGCTCCCTCAAAACCCATCTCTTCAGGGAAGCCTACCCCACCCTCACCTAACGGCCATCCTCCCTAATTCCTCCTACCACTTCATCCCCCCCAGCCACTTCCTACTGTACCTTTACCCCCTCCCTCCTAGATTGTAAGCTCGTAAGAGTAGGGCCCTCTTACCCCTCGTACGCTGTCTGTCTTTGTTGTACTGTGCCATGTATTGTCCCCCCCTATTGTACAGCGCTGAGCAAACCCTTTGGCGCTATATAAACTCGTAGTAATAATAATAATAATAATAATCTCCATGTATAATACATAAGGGGGGATATGATCATCATGTATAATACATAAGGGGGGGTATGATCTCCATGTATAATACATAAGGGGGGATATGATCTCCATGTATAATACATAAGGGGGGGATATGATCTCCATGTATAATACATAAGGGGGGATATGATCTCCATGTATAATACATAAGGGGGATATGATCTCCATGTATAATACATAAGGGGGATATGATCTCAATGTATAATACATAAGGGGGGATATGATCTCCATGTATAATACATAAGGGGGGGGAATATGATCTCCATGTGTAATACATAAGGGGGGATATGATCACCATGTATAATACATAAGGGGGGATATGATCACCATGTATAATACATAAGGGGGGATATGATCTCCATGTATAATACATAAGGGGGGGGGGGATATGATCTCCATGTGTAATACATAAGGGGGGATATGATCACCATGTATAATACATAAGGGGGATATGATCACCATGTATAATACATAAGGGGGGATATGATCTCCATGTATAATACATAAGGGGGGATATGATCTCCATGTATAATACATAAGGGGGGATATGATCTCCATGTATAATACATAAGGGGGGGATATGATCATCATGTATAATACATAATGGGGGATATGATCTCCATGTATAATACATAAGGGGGGATATGATCTCCATGTATAATACATAAGGGGGATATGATCTCAATGTATAATACATAAGGGGGGATATGATCTCCATGTATAATACATAAGGGGGGGGAATATGATCTCCATGTGTAATACATAAGGGGGGATATGATCACCATGTATAATACATAAGGGGGGATATGATCACCATGTATAATACATAAGGGGGGATATGATCACCATGTATAATACATAAGGGGGGATATGATCTTCATGTATAATACATAAGGGGGGGGGATATGATCTCCATGTGTAATACATAAGGGGGGATATGATCTCCATGTATAATACATAAGGGGGATATGATCTCAATGTATAATACATAAGGGGGGATATGATCTCCATGTATAATACATAAGGGGGGATATGATCTCCATGTGTAATACATAAGGGGGGATATGATCACCATGTGTAATACATAAGGGGGGATATGATCTCCATGTATAATACATAAGGGGGGATATGATCTCCATGTATAATACATAAGGGGGGATATGATCATCATGTATAATACATAAGGGGGGGTATGATCTCCATGTATAATACATAAGGGGGGATATGATCTCCATGTATAATACATAAGGGGGGGATATGATCTCCATGTATAATACATAAGGGGGGATATGATCTCCATGTATAATACATAAGGGGGGATATGATCTCCATGTATAATACATAAGGGGGATATGATCTCAATGTATAATACATAAGGGGGGATATGATCTCCATGTATAATACATAAGGGGGGGGGGAATATGATCTCCATGTGTAAT
The DNA here is from genome assembly GCF_062004578.1 of Staurois parvus. Lineage (NCBI taxonomy): Eukaryota > Metazoa > Chordata > Amphibia > Anura > Ranidae > Staurois > Staurois parvus. Next base: position 6,026,482 of record NW_028318068.1, read on the forward strand.
ACATAAGGGGGGATATGATCACCATGTATAATACATAAGGGGGGATATGATCACCATGTATAATACATAAGGGGGGATAAGATCACCATGTATAATACATAAGGGGGATATGATCACCATGTATAATACATAAGGGGGAATATGATCTCCATGTATAATACATAAGGGGGGATATGATCTTCATGTATAATACATAAGGGGGGATATGATCTCCATGTATAATACATAAGGGGGGATATGATCTCCATGTGTAATACATAAAGGGGATATGATCACCATGTATAATACATAAGGGGGATATGAGCACCATGTATAATACATAAGGGGGGATATGATCACCATGTATAATACATAAGGGGGGATATGAACTACATGTATAATACATAAGGGGGGGGGGAATATGATCTCCATGTGTAATACATAAGGGGGGATATGATCACCATGTATAATACATAAGGGGGATATGATCACCATGTATAATACATAAGGGGGGATATGATCTCCATGTGTAATACATAAGGGGGGATATGATCTCCATGTGTAATACATAAGGGGGGATATGATCACCATGTGTAATACATAAGGGGGGATATGATCTCCATGTATAATACATAAGGGGGGATATTGTCAAATCACTCACAAACACATGCAGGCTCCATCTTCGCAACATTGCCAAGATCCGCTCCTTCCTCACCCCAGACACCACCAAACTTCTAGTACACTCCCTCATCATCTCACGCCTTGACTACTGCAACTCCCTCCTCACTGGCCTACCCAAGTGCAGGCTCTCCCCGCTCCAGACCATCCTGAACTCAGCTGCCAGACTCATCCACCTTACCACCCGCTCCACCTCTGCCACCCCCCTCTGCCTCTCCCTCCACTGGCTCCCGATTGCCCAACGCATCAAATTTAAACTCCTTACCCTGACCTACAAAGCCGTTCACAACACTGCCCCTGACTACCTCACCAATCTGATCACCAGGTACCACCCTACCCGTACCCTTCGCTCCTCACAGGACCTCCTTCTATCCTGCTCCCTGGTCTCCTCCTCCCATGCACGACTGCAGGACTTCTCCAGGTCCTCCCCCATCCTCTGGAACTCACTGCCCCAATCCATCAGACTGTCGCCTTCTCTATTCACATTCAGGCGCTCCCTCAAAACCCATCTCTTCAGGGAAGCCTACCCCACCCTCACCTAACGGCCATCCTCCCTCATTCCTCCTACCACTTCATCCCCCCCAGCCACTTCCTACTGTACCTTTACCCCCTCCCTCCTAGATTGTAAGCTCGTAAGAGTAGGGCCCTCTTACCCCTCGTACGCTGTCTGTCTTTGTTGTACTGTGCCATGTATTGTCCCCCCCTATTGTACAGCGCTGAGCAAACCCTTTGGCGCTATATAAACTCGTAGTAATAATAATAATAATAATAATCTCCATGTATAATACATAAGGGGGGATATGATCATCATGTATAATACATAAGGGGGGGTATGATCTCCATGTATAATACATAAGGGGGGATATGATCTCCATGTATAATACATAAGGGGGGGATATGATCTCCATGTATAATACATAAGGGGGGATATGATCTCCATGTATAATACATAAGGGGGATATGATCTCCATGTATAATACATAAGGGGGATATGATCTCAATGTATAATACATAAGGGGGGATATGATCTCCATGTATAATACATAAGGGGGGGGAATATGATCTCCATGTGTAATACATAAGGGGGGATATGATCACCATGTATAATACATAAGGGGGGATATGATCACCATGTATAATACATAAGGGGGGATATGATCACCATGTATAATACATAAGGGGGGATATGATCTCCATGTATAATACATAAGGGGGGGGGGATATGATCTCCATGTGTAATACATAAGGGGGGATATGATCACCATGTATAATACATAAGGGGGATATGATCACCATGTATAATACATAAGGGGGGATATGATCTCCATGTATAATACATAAGGGGGGGATATGATCATCATGTATAATACATAATGGGGGATATGATCTCCATGTATAATACATAAGGGGGGATATGATCTCCATGTATAATACATAAGGGGGATATGATCTCAATGTATAATACATAAGGGGGGATATGATCACCATGTATAATACATAAGGGGGGATATGATCACCATGTATAATACATAAGGGGGGATATGATCTTCATGTATAATACATAAGGGGGGGGATATGATCTCCATGTGTAATACATAAGGGGGGATATGATCTCCATGTATAATACATAAGGGGGATATGATCTCAATGTATAATACATAAGGGGGGATATGATCTCCATGTATAATACATAAGGGGGGATATGATCTCCATGTGTAATACATAAGGGGGGATATGATCACCATGTGTAATACATAAGGGGGGATATGATCTCCATGTATAATACATAAGGGGGGATATGATCTCCATGTATAATACATAAGGGGGGATATGATCATCATGTATAATACATAAGGGGGGGTATGATCTCCATGTATAATACATAAGGGGGGATATGATCTCCATGTATAATACATAAGGGGGGGATATGATCTCCATGTATAATACATAAGGGGGGATATGATCTCCATGTATAATACATAAGGGGGGATATGATCTCCATGTATAATACATAAGGGGGATATGATCTCAATGTATAATACATAAGGGGGGATATGATCTCCATGTATAATACATAAGGGGGGGGGAATATGATCTCCATGTGTAATACATAAGGGGGGATATGATCACCATGTATAATACATAAGGGGGGATATGATCACCATGTATAATACATAAGGGGGGATAAGATCACCATGTATAATACATAAGGGGGAATATGATCTCCATGTATAATACATAAGGGGGGATATGATCTTCATGTATAATACATAAGGGGGGATATGATCTCCATGTATAATACATAAGGGGGGATATGATCTCCATGTGTAATACATAAGGGGGGATATGATCACCATGTATAATACATAAGGGGGGATATGAGCACCATGTATAATACATAAGGGGGGATATGATCACCATGTATAATACATAAGGGGGGATATGAACTGCATGTATAATACATAAGGGGGGGGGGAATATGATCTCCATGTGTAATACATAAGGGGGGATATGATCACCATGTATAATTCATAAGGGGGATATGATCACCATGTATAATACATAAGGGGGGATATGATCTCCATGTATAATACATAAGGGGGGATATGATCTCCATGTATAATACATAAGGGGGATATGATCTCCATGTATAATACATAAGGGGGGGGGATATGATCTCCATGTGTAATACATAAGGGGGGATATGATCTCCATGTATAATACATAAGGGGGGATATGATCTCCATGTATAATACATAAGGGGGGGATATGATCACCATGTATAATACATAAGGGGGATATGATCACCATGTACAATACATAAGGGGGATATGATCTCCATGTATAATACATAAGGGGGGATATGATCTCCATGTATAATACATAAGGGGGATATGATCTCCATGTATAATACATAAGGGGGATATGATCTCCATGTATAATACATAAGGGGGATATGATCACCATGTATAATACATAAGGGGGGATATGATCTCCATGTATAATACATAAGGCGGATATGGTCACCATGTATAATACATAAGGGGGGATATGATCACCATGTATAATACATAAGGGGGATATGGTCACCATGTACAATACATAAGGGGGGTATGATCTCCATGTATAATACATAAGGGGGATATGATCACCATGTATAATACATAAGGGGGATATGATCTCCATGTATAATACATAAGGGGGATATGATCTCCATGTATAATACATAAGGGGGGATATGATCTCCATGTATAATACATGAGGGGGGAAATGATCTCCATGTATAATACATAAGGAGGGATATGATCACCATGTATAATACATAAGGGGGGATATGATCTCCATGTATAATACATAAGGGGGGATATGATCTCCATGTATAATACATAAGGGGGATATGATCTCCATGTATAATACATAAGGGGGAATATGATCTCCATGTATAATACATAAGGGGGGGTATGATCACCGTGTATAATACATAAGGGATATGATCACCATGTATAATACATAAGGGGGGGACATGATCTCCATGTATAATACATAAGGGGGATATGATCTCCATGTATAATACATAAGGGGGATATGATCTCCATGTATAATACATAAGGAGAGATATGATCACCATGTATAATACATATAGGGGGACATGATCTCCATGTATAATACATAAGGGGGATATGATCTCCATGTATAATACATAAGGGGGGATATGGTCACCATGTATAATACATAAGGGGGGGACATGATCTCCATGTATAATACATAAGGGGGGATATGATCTCCATGTATCCACCCCTATGATCACCATCTATCCACCCCTCACCTCACCCCCTCATTCTCCGCCCGCATCACTCACCTCCTAAACTACATCTCTGACTGGATGTCGCTCAATTTCCTCAAACTCAACCTCTCCAAAACCGAGCTTCTCATCTTCCCCCCAGCCCGCGCCCCCCCCCCCCATCCTTTCCATCACTACCAACAACACCACCATCAACCCCGCCCAGCAAGCCAAGGTCCTTGGCGTCATTCTGGACTCAAACCTTTCCTTTCAACCTCATATCAAATCTCTCACAAACACATGCAGGCTCCACCTCCGGAACATCGCCAGGATACGTTCCTTCCTTACCCCAGACACCACTAAACTACTAGTACACTCCCTGATTATCTCACGCCTGGACTACTGCAACTCCCTCCTCACCGGCCTACCCCAGTGCAGGCTCTCCCCGCTTCAGACCATCCTGAACTCAGCGGCCAGACTCATCCACCTCACCAGCCGCTCCACCTCTGCCACCCCCCTCTGCCTCTCCCTCCACTGGCTCCCCATTGCCCAACGCATTAAATTCAAATTGCTCACCCTGACCTATAAGGCCATTCACAACACTGCCCCTAACTACCTCACCGATCTGATCCCCAGGTACCACCCTACCCGTACCCTTCGCTCTTCACAGGACCTTCTTCTATCTTGCTCCCTGGTCTCCTCCTCCCACGCACGACTACAAGACTTCTCCAGGTCCTCCCCCATCCTCTGGAACTCACTACCCCAATCCATCAGACTGTCACCGTCCCTCCTCACCTTCAGGCGCTCCCTGAAAACCCACCTCTTCAGGGAAGCCTACCCCACCCTCACCTAACAGCCGCTGCCCTTCCCTCCTCCTACCACTTCATCCCCCACAGCCGCTTCCTCCGGTGCCTCTACCCCCTCCCTCCTAGATTGTAAGCTCGAAAGAGTAGGGCCCTCTAACCCCTTGTGTACTGTTTGATGTTACTGTTCTGTTTCATGTATTGTCCCCCCCTATTGTACAGCGCTGAGCAAACCCTTTGGCGCTATATAAACACGATAAATAAATAATAAATAAATGTATAATATATAAGGGGGGGATATGATCTCCATGTATAATACATAAGGGGGGATATGATCTCCATGTATAATACATAAGGGGGGATATGATCTCCATGTATAATACATAAGGGGGGATATGATCTCCATGTATAATACATAAGGGGGGATATGATCTCCATGTATAATATATAAGGGGGGATATGATCTCCATGTATAATACATAAGGGGGGATATGATCTCCATGTATAATACATAAGGGGGGATATGATCTCCATGTATAATACATAAGGGGGGATATGATCTCCATGTGTAATACATAAGGGGGGATATGATCTCCATGTATAATACATAAGGGGGGGATATGATCTCCATGTATAATACATAAGGGGGGATATGATCACCATGTATAATACATAAGGGGGGGATATGATCACCATGTATAATACATAAGGGGGGATATGATCTCCATGCATAAATACATCAGCGGTTCATATAGTGAACTCGGTGTAGAGCTATTCACCCTGAGGTCATCACAGAGGACAAGGGGGCAGTCTTTACGTCTGGAGGAAAAGAAATTAATCTCAAAACACGGAAAGGTTTCTTCACAGTAAGAGGTGTGAAAATCTGGAATAGACTCCCTCAAGAGTTGGTTCTGGCCAGCTCAGTGGATTGCTTTAAAAAAGTCCTGGATTCATTCCTAAATACACAGCATATAACTGGATACTAACATTTGTAGGTAAAATTGATCCAGGTAATATCTGACTACCTCTCGGGGGATCACGAAGGAATTTTTTTCCCTTCAGGAGCAAATTGGATCGTACTTTGCTGGGTTTTTTTGCCTTCCTCTGGATCAACTGTGGGTATAGGATTATAACTTTTTTATTTAATGGTTGATCTGGATGGACTTTTGTCTTTTTTCGGCCAGACTAACTATGTAACTATGAATATATTGAGCCAACCATAACCACAAGTTAGTATATAGCTTCTGTCCATGACCTCTAGCATTCTGCTTTGGAATCTGGGCATTGCAACTTGGCTCTCTCATCATGTGTCTTGTTTTCCCTCTATAGTGTTCAAAATATGCTCTGGAAGAGAAAATCCAAACTGTATTTCGTGTTAACTCTCACTTTGAGGCTTCTTTGATGAGTGTCAGGTAGAATAAAGTGATTACGCAGAATACGTCAAGGGTTCTTTTGTCAAACAGAACAGAATGCCATCCTAAGACAAAGGCTTTAATTGTAGAATGAAAAGGGGAAAATGTTTTTCTTGGTATAACTTTTTCATCATAAACCACAATAGTACATTGCTTGTGCCTTCACTACATTGCAGATGTATTCAGCTCTACTAAAATGTGCACATAATGTATATCATTGAATCGTTATCAGCTAGGTCAGCCTTTCTAAACCAGGGTGCCCAGGCACCCTGGGGTGCCTTGAGGTATCTTCAGGGGTGCCTTCGCAAAATGTCTGCAAATTTCCTAAAACTTGTATACAATCCAGCAGGTGGAACAAGCCTGCCTTTTAGTTAACACAAAGCCACGGGTTTTCATTGTGCATCATTACGACCTTCTAGCCGCCGGCGTCCTGACAACCAATGACATCATCAGTTCATAAGGAGAATAGCAGCTGCCTGCACAGCATCCTTGTTTGACCCTCCCCTGCCCCTCCCCATCAGTGCTGGGGTCACATTAGCTCAGTGATAGAGAAAAACGGAGGGAGAGGAGAAACACTGGAATACTAGTCAGTACCAGTGTGCAAAAGTGTGCTTTGGAAAATAAATAAATCACTTCTAATGTTGGGTGTCCTACGTGTGTGGATGTTGCTGCGTTATATAAAACTATTAGAATAGTTTTTTACATTTTAGAATGGGGTGCCCTTTTAAAATTAAAGACAGTCTTGAGGCACCCCATTTTATAATGGGGTGTCTCAAGACTGTCCATAAATTTTAAAGGGTGTCTCTGGGCTGTCCATAATTTTAAAGGGTGCCTTGACTGAAAAAAGGTTGAGAAACCCTGAGCTAGGTGCTATAAAAATAAAGCATCCTTTTTTGTATATGTAAGTTCCCATTCAAACCTTTGCACTTCAGGAACACGCACAGAATCAAGCATGCACTGCCATTATTTCCTAATGGCACCCCAGATAGGAGATACAAAACGTGCAAAAACAAGAGCAGGAGCTACTTTGGTGCCTTTGTCACGTGTAGGGCAGCCCGGTAAAGTGAATTGGCTGCCCTGTGCTGTCATGTGGCAAACATGCAAAAAAAAAGAAAAAAAAACCCGAGTTGCACAAATGTGAATGGGGATTAAAATCTTCCCTAAAAACATATACAACATATATATATATATATATATAAAACCATAAGCCATTCTCCATTCTATCTATTCATGCATTATCAGGTCTATAGGACCTTTAGGTGTACTATATGTATAGTACAGGTAGCAGGGGTGGACTGTGTTGGGAGGCAGGGTGTCAATTGCTCTAATGCCACTCTGGAGGACCCCAAGAGGCCGTACTGTGGCTCCCCCAAAGGCTGCAGGGCTCTGAGCTGAGAAAATCTCTCTTTCACAGCACAGAGCCAGCACTGCCAGCTCCCCCCACAAGGATGAGAGAGGCCAGAAAGAGCTGGTTTTGATCCTCCTCCTGCCCTCCCCTCCTGTGTCTGCCCCCTCCTTCCTCACAGTGAGTACTCTAATGTAAGAAGGACTCTGATGTAAGGGGGGGGCTTTCTTTCTTTCTTTCTTTCTTTCTTTCTTTCCTTTCTTTCTTTTTTCTCTCGCTCTCACCTTAATATGTTTGTGTACATTTATTAATAAAGTTGGCCACAGACAGATTGAAATTAGTCCAGTTCAGCAGGAACCGGACACATTTCAATTTGTCTGCGGGAAAGCTGGTTGACGGAATATTGTACCAGCCAACCTGTCAGGTGTTTTTGGTGCAACCACTGTCGGCCACTATAGCTGCCAGCAGTGATCATTGTATTCTGACAGTGGGGAATCTTCCCACTGTCAGAATACAATAGCGCAGCGGGAGGGATTCCCCCATCAACACAGTTAGTGTTATTTTCTTTCCTTCTACATGTGGTGGAAGAAAAATAGATTGTATAATCTATAGGTTGCTTAACCTCTTGGTGCCGGCGCCTCCCGACCCTTTAAGGGTTTCTGAAGCCGGGAGGCGGGGCAGGGTTTTAGGGTCATGTGACCGCTGTGATTCGCCGTCACGGGGGTCATATGATCGGTCCCGATCTCCTCTTTCAATCGGGACCTTTCCGTGAGTACCGGACTTGTGTGCTGGGAGTGCGCTCTCAGCACATATGTTTTTCTAAATTGCACACAAATGTGCGGCCGCTCGGCATCTAGGCCCAGACGCCGGGAGGCCGCACATTTGTGTGCGGCCAGCGTGAAGAGGTTAAGAGTGTGTGTGCCTGTATATGTATCTGTATGTATGTATGTATGTATACAGTGGTGTATTTAGGTTTTGTGCTGCCCCAGGCAACACAAAAATTGGCTCCCCCCCCCCAAGGAGAGACCCTGACACTGAGCAGCACCCCCCGCCCCCACGAAGAGAGCCTGACATTGACCAACAACACCCCAGACTCCCACCCGAGAGACCATTCCACTACCACCACCACCCATACACTGGCAACGCCCCCCTCTCGCCCCTGCGAGAGGGAAGACACTCACCTTCACAGCTCCGGACATCCCCAGGAACAAGAATCATGCTCTGCATACACCATCAAGCATCCCACAGGCTCTCTCAGATCCCACCTGGTCCATATGCTGCGTGTGTTCCTTCTTCCATCCCTTCCTTTGGGGGGTGGTGCTGCTCCTCTGAAAAATGCCGCTGCCCCCCTGAAAGATGCCACCCTAGGCAAATGCCTTGTTTGCCTTGTGGTAAATACACCCCTGTATGTATATATGTACACTGTTCAAAAAAATTAAAAGAACACTCTTTTAGCACAGGTTCACACTGATACGGTGCGGAATTTGCAGCGTTTTCATTGCAAATTCGCATCAGAATCGCACCCCGTTCATGCGAACCGCTGCGGGTGTGTATATTAAGTTAACAACACCCCAAAATCGGTCCGCAAAACGCAGTGCGATGTGCAGAATTGGATCTCATAGGTGTGAATACCAATGCAATCCAATTCTAGTGCGGACCCAAAAAAAGGGTCCTACACCTTTCTGGTACAAAATGTATGGCTCCAATCGCACTGCACACAAATTGCATGTGATTTGCACAGGAATGCGGTGCGGTTCCTACGCGAATCACATGCGATATACCGCACCGCATATATGTGAACCCGGGCTTAATATATATATTTAGTATAGCATCAAGTCAATTAAACTCCTGGGATATTGATCTGCTCAGTTAAGTAGCAGAGGGGCTTGTTAATCAATTTCAGCTGCTATACATATACACATACATACTTACAGCAGGTAAAATAAGTAGTGAACATTTTGCTCAGTAAATATATGACGGGAGTGACTTTGGGTGGGGGGCCCATGGAATACAGCTCACGTTGGAGGGGTGGGGAGGCCCCTGTCTGAGCTCCCCATACCCTCTTATGTGTAAGTCACCCTGTGCCTGTTAGGGGTACAGGGTGGAATATCCTGCTATTGTGTAGACATGTATAGGTGGGGGTTGTTCATTGTTTAATGCCATGTGGTTGTCTCATTGTTCTATCGTGTGTCTTGCTTGGGAGCAAACTATTATGGGATGTATGTGTTTGTGTATTGACTTGGTGGGGGGGTGTCTTCTGTGTGTCTCTTGTTACTAAATGTATTGCCCCGCCCTGTGTATATATCTTGTATCAGTGTTAAAATAAAGCAGTCTATCTTCTGGTTTCCTTCAAGTCTGGTGCTGTCTCCTCTTGTATGGTCAGCGGTGGTGTCCATGGATCTGTGTTCGGCCAGGGAAGCGGGAGTCTAACGGAAATACCCAAGTACAGTTGGGGTCCGGTTCCGTTACAAATATATTTCTAAAGGTGCTATTGACATGAAATGTTCACCACATGTTGGTAACAACCCATGCAATCCATACATACAAAGAAACCAAAACAAGTAAGTTCAGAAATTAAGTTATATGTAATAAAATGGAATGACACAGGGAAAAAGTATTGAACATGCTAACTGAAATTTATTTAATACTTCATACAAAATCCTTTGTTGGTAATGACAGCTTCAAGACACCTCCTGTATGGAGAAACTAGTTGCATGCATTGCTCAGGTGTGATTTTGGCACATTCTTCCACACAAACAGTCTTCAAATCTTGAAGGTTCTGTGGGCCTCTTTCATGAAGTCTGAAGTTATTTCCATAGATTTTCTATTGGATTCAAGTCAGGTGTTTGGCTGGGCCATTCTAGCAGCTTTATTTTCTTTATTTGAAACTAATTGAGAGTTTCCTTGGCTTTGTGTTTGGTATCATTGTCTTGATCCCATTGGCTGAAATGTCCACCCTCGGTTCATTTTCATCATCCTGGTAGATGGCAGCAGATTTTTATCAAGAATGCCCTGGTACATTTTTCCATTCATTCTTCCTTCAATGATATGAAGTTTGCCAATACAGTATGCTGAAAAACAGCCCCACACCATGATGTTCCCACCTCCATGCTTCACTGTTGGTATGGTGTTATTTGGGTGATGTGCAGTGCCATTTGACCTCCAAACATGGTGTGTATTATAACCTCCAAAGAGTTCAATTTTGGTCTCATCTGACCAGACTATATTCTCCCAGATTTCACAGGATTATCTAAATGTTGTGCAGTAAACCTTAAATGAACTTCAACATGCTTTTTTTTCAGCAATGGAGTCTTGCATGGTGAGCGTGCATACAGGCCATGGCAGTTGAGTGCATTAATTTGAAACAATTGTACCTCCTAATTCCAGGTCATTGTAAAGCTATCCACAAGTGGTCCATGGCTCTTGAACAACTCTTCTGATAATTGTTTTCACTCCTCTGTCAGAAAGCACCTGTTCGTGGCCTTTTTTTTGGTGAAATGATGTTCTTTCCACTTCTGGATTATGGCCCCAACAGTGCTCACTGGAACATTCAGAAGTTTAGAAATCCTTCTGTAACCAATGCCATCAGTATGTTTTTCAACAATCAGGTTGCAAAGATCTTGAGAGAGCTTTTTGCTTTTACCCATCATGAGATGTTTCTTGTGTGATACCTTGGTAATGAGACACCTTTTTATAGGCCATCAGTTGAGACTGGATCAGATGATATTAATTTGCATTCTAATTACTGATAGATTTCATCTGGTGTCTTGGCTTTCCATGCCTGTTTGCACCTCCCCTTCTGCATGTGTTCAATACTTTTTCCCTGTGTCAATTTATTACACATAGCTTAATTTCTGAACCTATTTGTTTTGTGTTCTTTGTATGGATTGTTACTGACATGTGGTGAAAGTTTCATGTCAATAGCACTTTTAGAAATATATATGCCTAAAAAAATGGTAATGTGTTCAATACTTATTTTACCCGCTGTGTGTGTGTGTATATATATACATACAGTGGGGCAAAAAAGTGTTTAGTCAGCCACCAATTGTGCAAGTTCTCCCACTTAAAAAGATGAGAGAGGCCTGTAATTGGCATCATAGGTAGACCTCAACTATGAGAGACAAAATGAGAAAACAAATCCACACAATCACATTGGCTGATTTGGAAAGAATTTATTTGCAAATTATGGTAGAAAATAAGTATTTGGTCACCTACAAACAAGCAAGATTTCTGGCTCTCACAGACCTGTACCTTCTTCTTTAAGAGGCTCCTCTGTCCTGCACTCATTACTTGTATCAATGGCACCTGTTTGAACTTGTTATCAGTATAAAAGACACCTGTCCACAACCTCAAACAGTCACACTCCAAACTCCACTATGGTGAAGACCAAAGAGCTGTCGAACGACACCGTAAACAAAATTGTAGACCTGCACCAGGCTGGGAAGACTGAATCTGCAATAGGCAAGCAGCTTGGTGTGAACAAATCAACTGTGGGAGCAATAATTAGAAAATGGAAGACATACAAGACCACTGATAATCTCCCTCGATCTGGGGCTCCATGCAAGATCTCACCCCGTGGGGTCAAAATGATCACAAGAATGGTGAGCAAAAATCCCAGGACCACACGGGGGGACCTAGTGAATGACCTGCAGAGAGCTGGGACCAACGTAACAAAGGCTACCATCAGTAACACACTAAACCGCCAGGGATTCAGATCCTGCAGTGCCAGATGTGTCCCCCTGCTTAAGCCAGTACATGCCCGGGCCCTTCTGAAGTTTGCTAGAGAGCATTTGGATGATCCAGAAGAGGATTGGGAGAATGTCATATGGTCAGATGAAACCAAAATAGAACTGTTTGGTAGAAACACAACTCGTCGTGTTTGGAGGAGAGAGAATGCTGAGTTGCATCCAAAGAACACCATACCTACTGTGAAGCATGGGGGTGGCAACATCATGCTTTGGGGCTGTTTCTCCGCAAAGGGACCAGGCCGACTGATCCATGTACAGGACAGAATGAATAGGGCCATGTATCGTGCGATTTTGAGTGCAAACCTCCTTCCATCAGCAAGGGCATTGAAGATGAAACATGGCTGGGTCTTCCAACATGACAATGATCCCAAACATTCCGCCCGGGCAACGAAGGAGTGGCTTTGTAAGAAGCATTTCAAGGTCCTGGAGTGGCCTTGCCAGTCTCCAGATCTCAACCCCATAGAAAACCTTTGGAGGGAGTTGAAAGTCCGTGTTGCCCAGCGACAGCCCCAAAACATCACTGCTCTAGAGGAGATCTGCATGGAGGAATGGGCCAACATACCAGCAACAGTGTGTGCCAACCTTGTGAAGACTTACAGGAAACGTTTGACCTCTGTCATTGCCAACAAAGGATATATAACAAAGTATTGAGATGAACTTTTGATATTGACCAAATACTTATTTTCCACCATAATTTGCAAATAAATTCTTTCCAAATCAGCCAATGTGATTGTCTGGATTTTTTTTCTCATTTTGTCTCACATAGTTGAGGTCTACCTATGATGCCAGTTACAAGCCTCTCTCATCTTTTTAAGTGGGAGAACTTGCACAATTGGTGGCTGACTAAATACTTTTTTGCCCCACTGTATATATATATATATATATATATATATATATATACACACTTGTGTGTTTGAGCTTTGGGGTACATACCCTAATGCAATAGGCTGCACAAACCTATGACTAAAGGCTTTCTGGTGAAGAGAAAAAAAAAGTCCCCGTTGCAGTCCCAGCCACCCCCTGCCGGCAAGTTTAGGAACCCTGAGTTTGGTGCAGTCGACACTGTCCAGCCCAAACTGCTCAGTGGGCACAGAGTACCTGGAGCAGAGCATCAGCTTGGGATGTGGGTTGGGAGGAGGCAAGGAAGAGGGAAAGCAGAAGGGGAACCAAGTTGATGCATCATGAGCCCTTGGGTTGTACTTGCCCCCTGGGCCAAAAGTTGCCAGTAAGCCCCTGATAGGTATCTACCTTACAAGTCCACCAATATCTTATTTATCCAGCAGATGGTTTATCCAGCAAGTGGTTTTATTATTGGTATCGCTCATGTTTTTGGGCTCATTACTGAATCCTCTTTGGGAATGGAGTGTTCAAATCTTCAGAACAATCCCATGTTGGAGGACTTTCCATGCTGTATCCAGAGCCTGTCTGTGGGCCAGTGGGAGCCTTTGAAAAAGCCGGTACTGCTGGTGAAATGTTGAGGCTAATTTCTTGTCAAAGTCTAAGGTGGCATCTGAGACCAAGATACATTATACAATTTCTTTGTATGATCGTTTGTGATCACATTTTGGTTAACAGAAGTTTTTACTTAATTTATTCAATATAAAGCTGTAATGTATAGTTTCTCCAAGGCTCATCAGCAGGGCTTCATTCTGGCTGCTTTTAGTGCTGTAATAGTGTGTAGGTGTTGGTGCTCAGTACATTGGCATATCATTTGTAAATGTCATTGTGAACATGCAAAGGTGACTCATGTGTTGAGACCATGCAGGGTGAGGATAGTCACCTCAAATAGGAAGTATGTGGCAACGCTTTGGAATGTTATTTTATACTTGGGTATACTACATGGTCCCATCAAATTTAAATTTAGGTTTAGTGACACTTTAAAAAAAAGCTTAGCGCAACCGGAAACATTGTTGTTAATATGGAGCTGCAGTGAGATATTTCTGGAAGTGCAAAGAAAGTTGTAAAGGAAAATACATTTTGTACGTTTAGGAAATTTAAAACTGCATGTCACCTTTGCAGGTTCCTGATGGACAGTACATCAGAAATGATCATTTACTGCAGTTCTTACGCTGAGCATCACATGGCTTTAAAAGGAATGTATGGTCTTTTTAACCACTTGCCTACCGGGCACTTATACCCCTTCCTTGCCAGGCCAATTTTCAGCTTTCAGCGCTGTCGCAATTTGAATGACAATTGCGCGGTCATGCAACACTGTACCCATATGAAAGTTTTATCACTTTTTTCACACAAATAGAGCTTTCTTTTGGTGGTATTTACTCACCGCTGGGTGTTTTATTTTTTGTGCTATAAACAAAAAAAAGCAAAAAATTGATGGGCACTGATAGGTGGCACTGATGAGGTGGCACAGATAGGCGGCACTGATAGACACTGATAGATGGCAATGATGAGATGGCACTGATGGACACTGATGGGCAGCACTGATAGGCAGCACTGATAAGTGGCACTGATGAGCTGGCACTGATGATGGGCACTGACTGGCGGCACTCCTGGGCACTGATGGGTGGCACTGCTGTTCGGCACTGATGAATGGCATTGCTGGGCTGCACTGATGGGCGGCACTGGTGGGCACTGATGGGCACAGGTGGGTGGCACCGCTGGGCACTTGTGGGTGGCACTGGTGGATGGCACTGCTGGGCACCGATCATCAGGGCACTGATCATGAGTGCCCTGATGATCGGTGCCGATCCCTCCTCTGACAACTACTGACTCTCTACAGTACTTTCCTCACTCTGTGACAGCGTGAGGAAAGTGCAGCCGATAACCAGCAATTGCATTTCCAGGTGATCAGTGTGTCATTGGACACGGCTGATTACGTGGTAAAAGGCCGCTGTGATTGGCTTTTTACAATACCACGTGATCAGCTGTGACCATAGGACACAGCGATCATGGAAATCACCGGGTACACGCCCCTGGGGGCGCGCAGGAGAGCGCGTTCATATGACGCCCTCCCAGAACTGGCCGGCTGCACTGAAGCCGTCATTCGCCTATCTGCGGTCCACAAGTGTTTGTGTGGTTTTTTTTTACATATATCACATATTTTTTACCTCTGCTTGATGTACATATACTATCCATGTGTTCTTATTAGAACAGTACCTGATGTTTGACATTAGATAAGTAGTAGCAGCTCCACACTGATAAACACTAGGCAGTTCAATATCAATGGGACTCCAAAAAAGGTGGAACAAGAATTGGCGTTACATATACAGTACACAGCAAATTGCTATCCTGCCCCTGGAAATACTGCCCAGTGCCCATTCTCCCAACGCCAAAAATAAAGAGAAAAATCAAGGCTGTGAATTCTCCGAATTGGGTGGACTAATGTTTTTTTTTTCTTTCAAGCTGGTTTTCTAAATTCCATATATAAAGTTTGCTATATATAAAAAAGACTTTGAAACACATGGACTGTGCATCATCTCCTTTCAAAAAAGATGTCTTGGTGCCTGAGGTTAATATGAAATATACATCAAGAGCATGCTGTGGAGTCCATGTAAATTGAGAATACATCTGGTATGTAGATATGGCTTAGGTTCACTGGGAATCTGATTGCATTTGAAGTGTTAGAAGAAGTTGACTTGGAGGTCAAGAACTTTTACTAGTAAAGAACACGCAAACTTTGAGGAGCCTCAACAGAAATTCTCCAAGAAGACTATCATTATACATGTTATGTGCTTATTTAAAAAAAATGTGTTCAGAGAACATTTCTGTGATGTAACAATGTCCAAATTGAAGGAACAAATATCAGGCTGTAGTTTATTGAAGTCAGTGAATAAGGATTTTTAATCACTCATCAGTGGTGTATTTAGGTTTTCTGCTGCCCTAGGCAACACAAAAGTTGGACGCCCTCCTCCTCCCTAGTGGAGAGAGCCTGACACCAACCAACAGATCCCCCACCCAAACGTCCCACCATGGAGAAAGCCTGACAGCGATCCCCACCGAAGAAAGCCTTTCACTAACACACTCCCCCCCCACGGAGAGAGCCTGACAGTGACCTCCCCCCACCCGAGAAAGCCCTCCACTAACACCCCTGCCGGCGACAGGGAGAAAGACACTCACCTTCATAGCTCTAGATATCCCGGGAACAACAATCAGGCTCTGCATACACCATCAAGCAGCCCGCAGCCTCTCTCAGATCCCACCTGGTCCCCATGTCACATATGTCCCTTCTTCCAGGGGGCAGTGCTGCCCCCCTAAAAAATGCCACCCTAGGCAAATGCCTTGTTTGCCTTGTGGTAAATACGCCCCTGTCACTCATACTGCTAACTTATAGCTCCCATCTGTCCTGTATTTGGAGGGACTGTTTCTCATTTGAAGCTGAATCCCCCTGTCCTCCTTTTCTCCTCAGCTGTTTTTTGTGGTTTGATTTAGACCTTTATAAATAAAAGACATTTTTGTAACTACCAAAAGAGTTATTCTACATTGAATCTTTTATCCAAGCGTTTAAATGATTGCATTATATATCTTGAAGAACCGGTATAAAGGAAAGTCATTGGAAAAAAGCACTTGTGGGTTTAAGCATTTCTTTTCATGTGTATTCATGTGGTGGAGTGAAGAAGATTTTATCTGTGAATTACTACCCCCCACACAAGTCACGGGTGTTGTCTGGACTTTGATGTACAATGAACACTTTAAGTTGTTATTAATTGTTGGATGCACAGTTTTTTTTTGCGAAATTGCACTTTATTAGATCAAAAATCACAGCACTGCCTCATATCTATGATCAAAATTGGATTAGGACGTAGAGGTGATTCTTTGAAATAAACACATCATACTTACCTGCTCTGTGCAATGGTTTTGCACAGAGAAACCCCAATCCTCCTTTTCTCTGGTTCCCCATCGGAGCTTCTGCCGTTGCCATGCCGAGTGCCCCCAGAGAAACCTGCTTACTCAGGGGGCACACATGCATGCTTGCTCCCGAGCAGTCTAAGTGTGTCAATGGTACACACAGAGCGTGGCTTGGCCCAGCCCTCCCATTCCCTCCTCACTGGCAATGATTGACAGCAGCCAATGCCGGGTCTTAGCCAATGAGAAGAGAGAAACCTAGGAGAGCTGAGGCTTTTGTGCACATCTCTGAATCAGGATCTGGCTCAGGTAAGTATTGGGGGGAGCTGCACACTTTAAGATAAGTTTGCATGTGCTATGCGTCTGTTGTGTATTTGTGCATTTTTCCTTGAATCCAGGCTTTGTTATGAGTTTGCTAGGGTCTGTCCTCCATCTTATGTTTACATATATGAAGGTTAACCACTTCAAGTCCGGACACTTTCACCCCCTTCCTGTCCAGGCCAATTTTCAGCTTTCAGTGCTATCGCACTTTGAATGACAATTGTGCAGTCATACAACACTGTACCCATATGAATTTTTTAACACTTTGTTAATAAAACTTTATTTTGGGGGTATTTATTCACCGCTGGGATTTTAATTTTTTTTCTATATAAATGAAAAAATCCAAAACTTTTGAAAAAGTTTTTCTTATAAAATTTTTCTCCATAAATCTTGGCCAAAATTTATTCAGTTATCTTTTTAGTAAAAAAAATAAATAAATTAGGTTATAACCAAAAATTTTAATTTTTCTAAATTTTTTTTACAATTTTATTTTAATTTTTTTTTATATTATTATTTATGTGTTTTTTTGGGTTTTTTTACATACTGTCACCCTAGCAGTACAATGTCACCATAGTGACACTGTACTACTTGCAGGGGGTGATGAAGATTTTTTTTTTTTTACACTGATTGCTTTTACACCCATAAAGGCTGTAAAAGCAATCATTTCTCCTTCTCTCTGGCTGCATTCTTGCAGCCATTGAGAAATACTGTGAGAGCTGTGATTGGTCACAGCTTGTCACATGGTACAAGACTGTTGTGAATAGCCTTGTACCATGTGATCTCTGTGATCATTCACAAATTTCACAAGTAGTAAGCAATGATGTCAGCAAGTGACATCTTGCTTACTATTATTCATGTAATCACTGATTGGCCAATCAGTGATCACATGAATCGGGATCTCACACAGAAGTCTCATACAGCGATCAGTGTCTGGAGGACACAGCAGGCACCGAATCGCGGTGCTGCATGCTCCCAGGGAGCGTGCACAGCCTGTAAATGCGGGCGCCATTTATGAACGGCAACCCGCTCCTGCACTGCTCCCGTCTGGCTGTTTATGTACATGGGCCAGACTGGAAGTGGTTAAACTCTGTTCAGTATCAAATCTTCACTGAAGCAAATACAGTTCCTAATATTAATACAATTCTGAAATAGATATTTTTACAAAAATCAAGTCATCAAAAAAGGAAAAAATAAATGTTTTATTTAAATGATTATTTACCACTGTAATTAAAGTATCTAGTAACTTTAACTCTAACCGGACTATTTTAGTGGAAAGAGTTGAGTGCATGGCCAATAACCTTGGTTGGAATCTTCTCGTTCTTCTGCCTCAAAGTCTATACTTTTTGTCACCCTGATAACACCATCCCCTGGGTGTAGTACAGGTAGTAGCCTCTTGTGGATAGGATGCTTTTCTTTGGCAGGGACTGGAAAACCGATCAGGATGGCAAGAAAAGATGCCAAGGGGAGCCAAATATAAGGGAATTCTATGGAAAATCGTGTTTCAATTTGTAAGTAACTTGAGACGGGAGCAGAGGATTACTTTTCAGCAGGACAGTGACCTTAAAGTGTAGTTCCGCTCATTTTTTAACAGTTAGCCTCATTGTAATGTCCACCCATAGTTTGGATAGTTATATCTTGCAATTTCTAAAGAAAGTAGATTTTTTTTTTAATAGGTTTCCCCTTAACTTCTGGTTGAGGCCACCTAGGCGACTACATCATCAGTCTGGCCCATTGACTCCTGGGATATCTATGTCATCAATCCCAGGAGTCTCCAGGCATCTAAGGAGGATATTTTCGTGAGATTTCCTGAGCAGAACTGACTATAAGGTTACTATAACAACAGGGTGGGAACATCCGCTGACGCCGCCATTGCTATAGAAACCTTATAACCACAAAATGCACCTCGCAGTGTCATTATTGCGCAGGCGCGAGATCGGGAGGTGCATGCTAGATAGAACCCGGAAATTAAGGGAGGCCGGCTTCAGCTGCCCACATGCTCTGGGGCCGCAGCCGGAATGCCAGGACAGAAAAGAAAACAACTCAGTTTGTAAGTAATTGATGATGTCATTATTATAATGTTAAATAATATTTTACAAAAAAAATATATATTTCTGCGCGCATGCATCAATAATGATAATTTTCAATTAATAAACATATATAAAAGTCAAAATATTTCAGTCCATTCTTGTGATCACCACGTGAAGAAAAAATAATTATGCAAAATTCATCAGAATAAATCACTTCGATCCTCCAATAATCACCGCGGGAATAATTGTGCAGAAAAACAAAATATAAATCTGTGTCGTGCTCCCCTGTCAGGTGTACACTCACCAAACGCGCGCCCCAAACAATGCCTATGCAAATCACATATACAGTATATACATAATTTTGCGCAGCCCTGCTGCCCTGTAGCAGTACTTCTGCTATAGGGTGGCAGGAAAGTGGTTAAACACACAGGCAGAGCGACACCAAGTGTAAAAAAACAATGACCGAAATGTCTTAGAATGGTCCAGTGACAGTTCAGCCCAACGGAAAAACACTGGCATTCACCAGCAATCCCCATGCAACCTGGCATAACTAGAGCAACTTTGCCTAGAATACGAAAGGAAGGGGTGGGGAAGCACATTTTCAAATCAGGCCATACAAATAAACTTTGTTGGGCTGCTGGCCCTGAGTAGAAATACTCCTCCATTCAGACGTCAGTCAGAGAACGCAATCAGTGACAGTTGATAGCTCCCTGTTCAGAGCTGGGATCTTCCAGCATCACATTTTTGGTGGCTCTGAGATGTTATGCAATGGATGCAGAGAGCAATGTAGGAAAATCAGTGGGAAGAAGAACACAAATCTGTTTAATATATTGTAATAAATTGTTAAAGGAAGCTGAATGATAAGAATGATAATGGCATATTATGTTATTTCATTTTATTTTGATGCCTCTTTATCAATAACAAAAAATTAATAGTTTGCAGCTTTTCCATTCCCTGTTAAACAGAATTAAGTTTTTTTGCACTTCACAGAAGTTACTGTACTTGCAGAAAAGTACATAGAAAAAAAAAAAGAGAACTAATGCAGCTACCCCAATGATTCAGCGGAACTTCACTTTCTCAATCACTATTGACTATTTTTAATCCTTATGCTGCTAGCATTAGTAAATAGATAGGAAAGAATATCATATTCGCTTGTTTTAAACATTTTTTTCACATATCCTCAGTTAGTTCCTGCTTTCCACGCCTAGGCAAATTACACTCACCAGTCACTTTAATAGGTCCACCTGTTCAATTGCTTGGTAACACAAATTGCTAAAATCTGGTAGGTTAATTGGCTCCCATCTAAAATGGCCCCAGTATGTGTATGTACAGCGAAGGAAATAAGTATTTGATCCCCTGCTGATTTTGAATGTTTGCTCACTCACAAAGAAATTATCAGTCTAAAAATCGAATGGTAGGTGTATTGTAACAATGAGAGACAGAATAGCAACAAACAATTCTAAATGTCTAACAAATGATGCACTAATTTGCATGTTCATGAGGGACATAAGTATTTGGTCCCCTTCACAAAACATGACTTAGTACTTGGTGGCAAATCCCTTGTTGGCAATCACAGAGGTCAGACGTTTCCTGTAGTTGGCCACCAGGTTTGCACACATCTCAGGAGGGAGTTTGGCCCACTTGGTCCTCTTGGCAGATCCTCTCCAAGTCCTTAAGGTTTGGTGGAAACTCGAAATATCAGCTCCCTCCACAGATTTTCAATCAGATTAAGGTCTGGAAATTTGCTATGCCACTTCAGGACCTTAATGTGCTTCTTCTTGAGACACTCTTTTGTTGCCTTGGCCGTGTGTTTTGGGTCATTGTCATGCTGGAACACCCATCCAAGACCCATTTGCAATGCCCTGGCTGAGGGAAGAAGGTTCTCACCCAAGATTTGACGGTACATTGCCCCATCCATCGTTCCCTTTGATGCGGTGCAGTTGTCCTGTCCCCTTAGCAGAAAAACACCAGCAAAGCAGAATGTTTTCACCACCATGTTTGACAGTCGGGGTGGTGTTCTTGGGGTCCTAGGCAGCATTTCTCCTCCTCCAAACACGGCAAGTTGAGTTGATGCCAAAGAGCTCAATTTTGGTCTCATCTGACCACAACACTTTCTACTAGTCCTCATCTGCATCATTCAGATGTTCAGTGCCAAACTTCAGACGGGCCTGGATATCTGCTTTCTTGAGCAGAAGGACCTTGCAGGCACTGCAGGATTTCAATCCTTGTCGGCGTAGTGTGTTACCAATTGTTTTCTTGGTGACTGTGGTCCCAGCTGCCTGGAGATTATTGACAAGATCCTCACGTGTAGTTCTGGGATGGTTCCTCACTGTTCTCATGATCATTGACACTCCACGAGGTGAGATCTTGCATGGTGCACCAGACCTAGGGAGACTGACAGTTGTTTTGTGTTCCTTCCATTTGCGAATGATTGTACCAACTGTTGTCACCTTCTCACCAAGCTGCTTGGCGATAGTTTGGTAGCCCAGTCCAGCCTTGTGTAGGTCTACAATCTTGTCCCTGACATCCTTGGACAGCTCTTTGGTCTTTGCCATGGTGGAGAGTTTGAAATCTGATTATTTGATTGCTCCTGTGAACAGCTGTCTTTTATACAGGTAACAAAATGAGATTAGCAACACTCCCTTTAAGAGACTGCTTCTAATCTCAGCTTGTTACCTGTATGACAGACACCTGGTAGCCAGAAATCCCGCTGAATGATAGGGGATCAAATACTTATTTCCCTCATGAACATGTAAATCAGTGCATCATTTGTTAGACATGCATTTCTTTTGACTTTTTTGTTGCTATTCTGTCTCTCAGTGTTACAATACACCTACCATTCGATTTTTAGACTGATCATTTCTTTGTGAGTGGGCAAACATTCAAAATCAGCAGGGGATCAAATATTTATTTACTTCACTGTATGAATGTAAGCTAGGGACCTTAGATTGTACACGCCTTGAGGGTTAGGGACTGATGTGAATCTACAATATACACTCAGTGGCCACTTTATTATGTACACCCGTTCAATTGCTTGGTAACACAAATTGCTAATCAGCCAATGACATGGCAGAAACGTAATGCATTTAGGCATCTAGATGTGGTGAAGACGACTTGCTGAAGTTCAAACCGAGCATCAGTATGGGGAAGAAAGGGGATTCAAGTGACTTTGAATGTGGCATGGTTGTTGGTGCCAGACGGGCTGGTCTGAGTTTTTCAAAAACTGATGATCTACTGGGATTTTCACACACAACTATCTCTACGGTTTACAGAAAATAGAATTTTCTTTGTGTAGTACTCTCTTTTCCTTTCTTTCTTTCTTTCTTTCTTTCTTTCTTTCTTTCTTTCTTTCTTTCTCTCTTTTCAGCATTCTTTGTGTAGTACCCTTTCTCTTTCTCTCAGCATTCTTTGTGTAGTACCCTTTCTTTCTCTTTCTCTTTCTTTTCAGTATTCTTTGTGTAGTACCCTTTCTTTTTTTTTCTCTCTTTCTTTTTCTCTTTCTTTCTCTCTTTCTTTCTCTTTCTTTTTCTTTCTTTCTTTCTCTCTCTCTCTCTTTCTTTTTCTTTTCAGCATTATTTGTGTAGTACCCTTTCTTTCCTTCTTTCTTTCCTTCTTTCTCTTCTTCTTTATTTTTCTTTTCAGCATTCTTTGTGTAGTACCCTCTCTTTCTTTCTCTTTCTTTTCAGTATTTTTTGTGTAGTACCCTTTCTTTTTTTTCTCTCTTTCTTTCTCTCTTTCTTTCTATTTCTTTTTCTCTCTCTTTCTTTCTTTTTCTTTTCAGCATTCTTTGTGTAGTACCCTCCTAGATTGTAAGCTCGAAAGAGCAGGGCCCTCGATCCCCTCATGTTTTGCATTGTATTGGTATTGTTCTGTCACATGTTCTGTTCCCCTCTGTAATGTACAGCGCTGAGCGAACCATTGGCGCTTTATAAATACTGTATAATAATAATAATAATAATAGTACCCTTTCTTTCTTTCCTTCTTTCTCTTCTTCTTTATTTTTCTTTTCAGCATTCTTTGTGTAGTACCCTTTCTTTCTTTCTTTCTTTCTTTCTCTTTCTTTTGCTTTCTTCTTTTTCTCTTTCTTTTTTCCTTTCCTTTCCTTTCCTAGACTGACATCACAGTTAAAGGGCAAGGTGTTCATGTTTGCCCCCCAAGGCTACAGTTGCCAGTCCTCCCCTGATCCAAAGCCAGCGGAGACTGACCCCCAGTTGGTTTCTGTCTGCAACAGTGGTGTTCTATTGTACTACTTATATAAAATCAAGCATCACTTCTCCAAACAATAATGAATACAAGCAATGTTTTTCTTTCATATTTTTCTAATCATATTGCTCCTGAAGTTATCGCCTTCAAATTTCCACTGACTTGATACTTTTTCTCTCTATAAAAATATATGGTCTTAATAAATACTAATGCACATCTTTATGGTCCAGTCAGAGGCTGGTTTATTCCTTGTTTTATTTAGTGCATTAATGGTTACTCTTGCAATTAAGGGAAGAATGAAAAGTTTATGAGTTTACAGTCAGGTCATCCATCTTCCTGCTGCTCTTTCTGAAGTGCTTTATTGTCCCGCAACCAGAAAGAATAAAAAATATATATTAGAGAGAAAATGTTCCTGACTTGGCAGGTACAAAAATAGTAAGTAGATGTGAAGCAGCTTGTATAATAGTGGGGGCATACCAAGGACATCTATACCTTTGTATACATGGGGAAAATAAATGTTACAGAGCAAGTGAGTGAGGAAGAAAGGACCATTCTAGGTTTTACGCTGTTTTGTATGGCTGATATTAAGCCCCACCTTCCATACTGACTATTTTAGCTGTACTATTTTTTTTTAGAAGTCCTGCCTCGCCCCCTACACAGACCCCCTACCCCAACCAGAATTCTCCCACTTGCACCAGATGACTTGAAATCCAGCAGTCTACTGACCAGTCTGGGTAAAACATGGGTCACTTTCTGTTGAGCAGTTAACCCCCCAGGTACAAAACACCCGACATCTTCAGTTCAGGGCAGTCGGAGGCAGAGGCGGACTGACAACTCATGGGGCCCCCGGGCAATAGGGGATCATGGGGCCCCTATGTCCTTGCCCAAACTCAAAAAAGCCTATGAAAAAGGTACCAGGGGCATCTCATGGGGCCCCCTACTGACCCCGGGCCCTCGGGCAGTGCCCGAGTTTCCAAATGGTCAGTCTGCCACCTGGTCAGAGGCCAACTAAACACCAGGTTCACCAATCCTCAAAGACTACACGGGGAGCTCCAACCTTAAGACCTTACAGCAGCATAGCATTAATCTTGCTGTCTCTCCCAGCAAGACCCACATGGAACCAGTTGGTGTGAAAATCATCACACATCAGCCCCTCAGAAACACAATGTAATAGAACCAGATTAACAATTGCCACTAACAAAGCACCAAACTTTTCACACGTGTCTGCCCATCAAAAGAATTTCCCACACCAGTAAATTAATGTATTTTATTGGAAAGTAAATTATGTACCATAAAATTACTAGTTCCAAAGACAAAAAAAGGAGGCTGTTTCTAGTACTGGATTCCAAATAGACAGAGTAGGCACTGGCGTATGGACCTCGCGATCAAAATAATATTGATTTGCTCTTAAAAGAAAATTACATTAAAGCTTTCTTAACCGCTTGACGCTGATGTCACACAAGTATGCGGCCTCACAGAACTGGGCTTTTTTCTGTGGGGCTGCATATTTGGGTACCTGAACCCACTGTGTGGCGTGTTCCCAGCACAAAGACCGGGGTGTCACTGAGAGCCCCGGGTCCCATTCTAATGATTGGGACCTGGGACTCCCGATTCCATGTCACATGATCGCTATGATAGCCTCTGATTGGCTATCACAGTGATCAATCACTGTACAGCCCCCCCCCCCCTTGTTTTTTTCTCTCTGAACGTAGCAGAGAGAGAGATACAATGTATCTCTCTCTCTCTCCTTGAATAAAAAAAAAAGAACTGTTTGTTAAAAAAAAAAGATAAATATATAAATATTAAAAAATACAATAAAGAAAAATTACCTAGATCAAGGTTTGATCTAGTCCAGTGCCAGGGTTAGTGTTTGGGTCAAGGTCAAAGGTCGGAATTATTTTTTTTTTAATTGTTGTTAGTGTTAGTGTGTTTTAGGTAAAAAAAACAAAATGCGCACTATTGTTTCTGGGCTGTAGTACAGGTACAAACAATAAATAATATACACAAACTGTATATGGTATCGTTGCGATCGTCAAGAGCTAGAAATTTTATTTTGGGTTCTTTGGTGGTCGGTTATGGTAGTAACAAGAAACACACAGCTAAAATTAAAAACATTATTTTTTTTTTACTATTTTGGGCCAGTTTTCCTTTGATAATAAAAAAAATCAGGAGATATCCATTACCATTTACCACCAAATGAAAGCCCAATTTGTCCTGAAAAAAACAAGGTATAATTCACCCGGATGTACAAAGTAGTGATGATATGTACGGCTTTACTAACACATGTCAAAGTTTCATAATTGTGCTTAGGCGTTAAGATTTGTTTTACCTTTAGGCGTGAAGGGGTTAAATTGTTTACAAAAGATAGAAAAAAATGAATCAACTCAAAGAAATGAAACTTTACATTAACCACTTGAGCTCCAGAGGATTTACCCCCCTTAATGACCAGGCCTCTTTTTGCTACTCGGCGCTGCACTAATTCAACTGATAATTGCGCGGTCATGCAATGCTGCACCCAAACGAAATTTACGTCCTTTTTTTCACACAAATAGAGCTTTCTTTCGGTGGTATTTGATCATCTGTGCGCTTTTTTTTTTTCACGCTATAAACAAAAAAAGGCCAAAAATTTTGAAGAAAAACAATTTTTTTTACTTTCAGCTATAAAAAATATATAGTAAACTCAAAGTTGGTTATAAATTTAGGCCAAAATGTATTCTGCTCCATGTTTTTGGTAAAAAAAATCCCAATAAGTGTATGTTGATTGCTTTGTGTGAAAGTTATAGCGTCTACAAACTATGGTATAAATACTGCAATTTACGCCATTTTTCTGTTACACAGCGCTGTGCTAGTTTAACGAACAATTGCGCGGTCATGCAATACAGTACATAAATGAAATTTACATCCTGTTTTTCTCCACAAATTGAGCTTTCTTTTGGTGGTATTTGATCGCCTGTGCGGTTTTTATTTTTTGCGCTATAAAAAAAAGGCTGACAATTTTGAGGGAAAAAAAACAATATTTTGGACTTTTTGCTATAAAACATGTCCAGTAAAAAAAAAATGCAAGAATCAAATTTAGTCATAAATTTCTGCCAAAATGCATTCTGCGACATGTCTTTGCTAAAAAAAAAACAATATGTGTAAATTAATTGGTTTACGTGAAAGTTATAGCGTTTACAAATGGCGGGAAAGATACTGGGATTTTTAGGGGGGTTTTTTATACTAATAATGGCGGCGATCAGTGAATTATGGCGGCGATCAGGGACTTATGGCAGCAACCATCGACTTATGGCGGGACTGCGGGACTGCGGAGGACATTCTGACATTGGGGGGTACTGACTTGGGGTCACTGACATCCCCAAAAACACTAATACAGTGATCAGTGCAAAAATAAAATGGGGAGGAAGGGGTTAACTTTATTTTGCAGGGAAGGGTTATCTGAGTGAGGGGAGTGTTTTACTAGGGGGCGGGGTGTGTGCTGGACGGGACAAGGCTGATCGAGAAAGAGAAACTCTTCTTTCTCGATCAGCTCGTCCTCGAGCTGTCAGGGAGGTGACAGACAACACAGCTACTGCAGCTGTGCTCTCTGTCACCGTTTACCGCCGATCGCCGGGAAACAGCCGCTAAGGACCGGCTGTGACCCGGTGACTGACATCCGCGGCGGTGATCGGCGGGACAGATAGGGCGGCGGCGCGCCTCTCGCGCGCCCCCTATTGGTTTACAAAACACACGTTTTAAAACGTGGTTTTGCCTGCCAGTGCCGCCCTGCCACCGTATTTCTACAGTGGCAGGGCGGCAAGTGGTTAAAGACTCCATAAAGAAAATACTGTAATGTATTCCATGAAAACCTAAAGTACATAAACATAGACGTCCGGTTCACATTAGTTTGTCTCCTAAAAGCTCATTTTCTTGCAGCTGTCAGTTTGTAAAAAATGTTGGTGTAACCTACGTACATTCAATGTGCAGTAGTGATGGTCATCTCCATCCTGCGGCCGACATGCCAGGGCCAGTGCTAGACTATTTTGTACCCTAAGCAAGACCAGCTACCCCCCCCCCCCCAAAAAAAAAACTTCACCTGTAGTTCAACTTCATCCTTCCTAGCACACATCCTCTTTCCCCTCAAATGTTCCACCCTAGCACAAATCCTCTGACACAAATCCCCCCTCTTTGCATAAATCCCCCCAATACCGCCTTCTAGCAAAAACCTCTCATCTCAGCAAAAATGAAAAAATGACTGTTACCCCTCCTGCCCTCCTTTCATTGTGTACAGTTCCCCTGATCAATAAGCCCCCCACCCCCAAAATGTACAGGCGGGAAACCAGGTTGGGATGCATTCTGTGCTCTCACTCCGGTCAGTGAAGCGATCCTCCATACAGAAGATGACACAGGATTGCTCTTGGATCGGACTGCATATAGTTTAATTACTCTGCCCCCTATCTCCCCCAATGACCGCTCATCAAACACTGAATATAATGTAAGAGCGATCCTGTGTCATCTGCTTTATGGAAGATCACTCCACTGACAGAAGAAGAGAGCACAGCCTGCACCTCCCTCCTGTCATTTCTCCTTTGCAGGCTTCACTGCTCCAGGCTTCTCTCCCCTTGTCCCACCCATGAGTGCAGATACGGGTGAAGGCATTCAGGGGCCAGGCACAGGGGGAGGGTGGAACAACATAAATCTGGGTAGGGCACTAGATCCAGCTATGGCAGTGGTTGCATCCTAGGTGGCAGTGCACCCTAGGCAGCTGCCTAGTTTGCCTAGTGGTAGCTCCGGCCCTGCAATATGCACACTACTTAGTTCAATTTATGCCATTAGAGTGAATGCCTGAGAAGCTTCCAGAAACCTGTGAGGGGAGCCCCAAGGTTTTGACTGAGTAAGGGCCTCCACAGAGATCAATCCAGCACTGGCTGTTTCTCCAGACATTCACTTTTCATTTCTTCCCTTATTGTAACTCCATAGGGAGATCTATAATGTCCACACAGTTCTAGTAAAGCAGGACATAGCATCTCCCGATGAAGGGGCCATTGATTTCCCATCTCCACAGGAATCAGTCCCAACACTCCCCGGAGGGTTTTGCACAGCCCAGTGCTCTAAATACTTACATATTGACTTTCTACGTGCCTTTGTGTATGTGGAGCTTCTTCTCAACTTCTTCCCATGCTGAAAAATACTCAGCTCCATCCACCAATCCTTACATACCCCCAACTCTATACACAAGTCTGACAAGTGACCACTGTCCAGCAACCACCTAGGTGGGACCCCCTGTTAAGTGGTCCTACATGGTGATATCATGGATCCTTTCTCTTCTCCAGAGGTGGGTGTCCTTACACCTGCGCTGAATGGCGCTAATGTTGAGTAGTACTGTACACCCAGAGTACAGGTCTATGACAGTCTTTGTTTACAGAAAGTTGGCAGAATGAGGCTTGCTGTCATACAGCCCGGAAAACCGGCAATATCAAGTGATGGAGAGGATTTTCTACAATGAAGACCACTGGAGTGAAATTGAGCATTGCAATAAAATGTTTTCTTTAGTTGTTTTTATGTATGCAGACTTTTTGGGGGGTTTTTTAGCTGGAATTCTGCTTTACTTTTACTGTGCTTTTGGATGACCATATCGATGTTTGTGTTCTATTATATAATTTGCAGTAAGATATATTTTTTTTATCGCTTGTTTTTAACATTATGAAATATATATCTGTTGACAGTTTCCAGGATTTTTTTTATATATGATTGGTGAGGATTTCTGCATATACAACATATGCAATGGCCTAGGGCTGCTAGGGGAGGCATAAAGCCAACCACACATCATGTTGCTGACTGTCAGTATCACATTCTTGTGCACAATAAAAGAGTCCAGGCTGCCATTCTTCCTCTTCATTCTGCCAAGGCCATCTGGCTCTGCCCTTGTACAGTCTGGGCATTTTTATTGGTGAAGTAGTGAACTGTGTACTTTAACTGTCCTGGGTCTGCAGACCTAGAAATGTACTCTTTGCCTTACTCTTCTAGATGTTGAATCTAGTTTAATGGGCAAACTTATAGCCTCTCTTGCCTTGGTGTGCCTTGTTTGGCTATACTTTTGTACCTTGTTAGTGTGATACTATTACCAACCAGGTATATAAATGGCAGACAGCTGGGGTAAAAGGGTGTGGAAGTTGCAGACAGTTGTCCCAGGGGAACAAGCTGGCCCTGCCTTTGATTGTTTTAAGTAGATGATTCTAAGGGCGTAAAGACTTTACAGTTATGCTGGCAAGAGATGAATGAGTCTAAGAAAATGATACCTTACTTGGCCATCCTAAGCCCCATCCAGAGCTATGCCACCCATGAAACCAAATTAGGAGGCTGCCTCAGGCAGCACTCATGAAGGATGGTGGGGCATGCCAAAAATGGCCACCTTGGGTGGCATCTATCCATGGCATGGCCATTACCCCAAGTCTAAGATAAAGTATACCTTACATGACCATCCTAAGACCCATCCAGGGCCTTGCTGGTCATGAGGCCCATTGAGATTGCTGCCTCAAGCAGCACTCATGGAAGTTGTAAATAGGTGTCAAAAATCACGCCTTTGACTATGTCATAGATGATGAAGTGCGCTGGGTGGAGCTAGAGCGTATGACGTCATCACGCACTAGAACGTGGCAGCCATCTTATTGGTTTGAAACAAACATATTGTGGATATGGTGACATGCTGTTTTTAAATTATATTATATACGTGCAGTACTGCATTTTTATTAAATGGTTATAATTTACTACGCTATGAGGATTTTTTTTTCTCTATCTTGGAATACCCTTTATGAGGCTACACGAGTTCTAGGTGTATCCATTATGACCTTCATTATGAAGAACAGATTCTTATGAAGTACATTGAGCCCAGCGGTTGTTTCCAGGAAACATATAGCGTATATTGACCTTTCCTTTGGGGGTCAAAACCATCTGGTAAGAGACAATGTGTTTGGTGTTGGTGAAGGATCTCTCCCTCTGATGTTTTCCTAGGTACTCTGGATTGACTCTCTATTTTAGGGTATATTATTTTCCAGTGCTGCATTTTCTATCTATTTATGCTTCATGTATTGTAACCGGCAATATTGTGCTAGCTACTAGTGTGGGTTTCACCTTTAGAATTTAAAATAGACCTAAACATGATTTTTATTGTATATATGTATAATTATAAAATGATGTTTGATAATTATATATAAATATATACTGAGTGTATGTATGTGTATGTATATATATATATATATATATATATATATATATATACACAGTGGGGCAAAATAGTATTTAGTCAGCCACCAATTGTGCAAGTTCTCCCACTTAAAAAAGATGAGAGAGGCCTGTAATTGGCATCATAGGTAGACCTCAACTATGAGAGACAAAATGAGAAAAAAAATCCAGACAATCACATTGGCTGATTTGGAAAGAATTTATTTGCAAATTATGGTGGAAAATAAGTATTTGGTCAATATCAAAAGTTCATCTCAATACTTTTTTATATATCCTTTGTTGGCAATGACAGAGGTCAAACATTTCCTGTAAGTCTTCACAAGGTTGGCACACACTGTTGCTGGTATGTTGGCCCATTCCTCCATGCAGATCTCCTCTAGAGCAGTGATGTTTTGGGGCTGTCGCTGGGCAACACGGACTTTCAACTCCCTCCAAAGGTTTTCTATGGGGTTGAGATCTGGAGACTGGCTAGGCCACTCCAGGACCTTGAAATGCTTCTTACGAAGCCACTCCTTCATTGCCCGGGCGGTATGTTTTGATCATTGTCATGTTGGAAGACCCAACCACGTTTCATCTTCAATGCCCTTGCTGATGGAAGGAGGTTTGCACTTAAAATCTCACGATATATGGCCCCATTTATTCTGTCCTGTACATGGATCAGTCGTCCTGGTCCCTTTGCGGAGAAACAGCCCCAAAGCATGATGTTGCCACCCCCATGCTTCACAGTAGGTATGGTGTTCTTTGGATGCAACTCAGCATTCTCTCTCCTCCAAACACGACAAGTTGTGTTTCTACCAAACAGTTCTATTTTGGTTTCATCTGACCATATGACATTCTCCCATTCCTCTTCTGGATCATCCAAATGCTCTCTAGCAAACTTCAGACGGGCCCGGACATGTACTGGCTTAAGCAGGGGGACACGTCTGGCACTGCAGGATCTGAGTTCCTGGTGGTGTAGTGTGTTACTGATGGTAGCCTTTGTTACGTTGGTCCCAGCTCTCTGCAGGTCATTCACTAGGTCCCCCCGTGTGGTCCTGGGATTTTTGCTCACCGTTCTTGTGATCATTTTGACCCCACGGGGTGAGATCTTGTGTGGAGCCCCAGATCGAGGGAGATTATCAGTGGTCTTGTATGTCTTCCATTTTCTAATTATTGCTCCCACAGTTGATTTGTTCACACCAAGCTGCTTGCCTATTGCAAATTCAGTCTTCCCAGCCTGGTGCAGGTCTACAATTTTGTTTCTGGTGTCCTTCGCCAGCTCTTTGGTCTTCACCATAGTGGAGTATGGAGTGTGACTGTTTGAGGTTGTGGACAGGTGTCTTTTATACTGATAACAAGTTCAAACAGGTGCCATTGATACAGGTAATGAGTGCAGGACAGAGGAGCCTCTTAAAGAAGAAGGTACAGGTCTGTGAGAGCCAGAAATCTTGCTTGTTTGTAGGTGACCAAATACTTATTTTCCACCATAATTTACAAATAAATTCTGTCCAAATCAGCCAATGTGATTTTTTTTCTCATTTTGTCTCTCATAGTTGAGGTCTACCTATGATGCCAATTACAGGCCTCTCTCATCTTTTTAAGTGGAAGAACTTGCACAATTGGTGGCTGACTAAATACTTTTTTGCCACACTGTATATATATATGATTTATACAGCACCAACAGTTTACACAGCACTTTACAATATAAAGGGGGACAGTACAATTACAATACAGTTCAATACAGAAGGAATAGGAGTACCCTGCTCATGGAGCTTACAATCTAAAGGAGGGGGAGGTGGTACAGAAGGTAATAGCTGCAGGAGATGATCTGATGGAGGTAACTCAAGTACAGTATTTAGGTGGAGGTGGGGTAAGCTTCCCTGAATAAATGAGTTTTCAAGGATGGCCTAAAGGCAGACAGGGTAAGAGCTGACCGGGCAGGGGGTTTCAGAGGATGGGAGAGGCTCTGGAGAAGTCCTGGAAGTGAGCATGGGAGGAGGTAAAAAGGGAGGTAGAGCAGGAGGTCTTGGGAGGAGTGGAGAGGACGATTTTGGTGATATCTGCAGACAAGGTTGGTGATGTAGCTGGGGGCGATGTTGTGGATGGCCTATTATGTTAGTATTTAGAATTTTATATGATGGGGGAAGCCAGTGAAGAGATTGGCAGAGAGGAGCAGTAGTCACGGATCAGTTAGTAAGGTGTAATAGTCTAGCAGCAGCATTCATAATAGACTGAAGGGGGGGACAGTCTGTGTAGGAGTAGGCCAGTAAGGAGAGAGTTGCAATAGTCAAGGTGGGAAATAACCAAGGAGTGAATAAGTTGTTTTGTGGTGTTGTTAGTCAGGAAGGGGCGAATTCTGGAAATGTTACGGAGGCGGCAAGATTTAGCCAGTAATTGGATAAGGGGCTGAAGAACAGGTCAGAATCTAGGATTACACCTAGCACCCTGGCATGTGCGGAGGGCCCAATGGTTGTACATTGATCTCAATGGTAAAGTCATGAGGAGGGGATTGAGGAGGAGAAAATATTAGAAGCTCAGTTTTATAAAGACTGAGTTTGAGGAAGTGGTGTGACAGCCATACTGATATGTCTCTCAGTAACTTTGTGATACATGAGGAGATTGAGGAGGTGAGTTGAGGAGCTGAGAGTATATATTATGAGGAGTATATATTATAAATATATACAGAGTTAGATGCATGAGGGAGAAAAGACCTATGAGTATATTTATCCAATAAAGAGCAGAGTGTATAGATCATCCAGTATATATTGGATTTTATTAAGGCCTGATATGCACTCACATGCTGAATCATGGCTGCAAAATATCCCCAAATGGTCCTCCAAAACTGACTAAAGTGCACTCAATTAACATGCTCATGACAAACTATCCAAGGATCAAATATCACAGATCACTAGTCATAGAAGTGGCCAACCAATAAGCATGTAAAACACATAAAACCAGGCTACACTATATACTTTCTGGATACGAAGACAGTATGCTGGTCATCAGTGCTGTGAAACTCCATTATAAGTTCGAGAGCTGTACACTTCCAAAGAGTAAACTCAACTTTATTGTTGAGCTCATGCTCAGAAACTCCACCCAGGATCCTCCCTCTAACAGGTTTTACCCCCTACTGGGGCTTAATCATAGAGGAAGAGGGCAAGGGAGGAGAAAGGGGAGAGGGAAGAGAGAGAGGAAGATAGTGGGTGAAGAAGAAAAAATACCAAATATAAACAGGAGAAGATGCAATCCCAGCATAGCTTAGCATGGGGACCACGGGGTCTTGCTCATAACATGCAATCATGAGGCTTGCTTTTATTCATGCAACCAGTCACGGTAGTCTCATTACCAAGCGGTTAGGAGGTCTGAGTCAGCAGGTAAGTACAGTTGTGCTCAAAAGTTTGCATACCCTGGCAGAAATTGTGAAATTTTGGCATTGATATTGAAAATATGACTGATCATGCCAAAAAATGCTCTTTTATTGAAGGATGAGGATCATATGAAGCTATTTATTATCAAATAGTTGTTTGGCTCCTTTTTAAATCATAATGATAACAGAAATCACCCAAATGGCCATGATGAAACGTTTACATGACCTGGAATGTTTGGCCTTGGTACAGACACACAAGGTGACACACACAGGTTAAAATGTCAATTACATGTCAATGTCCCACTTCTGTGGCTTTTTAAATTGCAATTAGTGTCAGTGTATAAATAGTCAATGAGTTTGTTAGCTCTTACATGGAAGCACTGACTAGGCTAGATACTGAGTGTAACGGAGGGTAAGTGGGACAGAACACACAAGGCAGATGGCAAACACTTAAAGATTTATTAAAACAGACAACAGTCACTCAATGAGGAGTAGTGCAGGGAGAGAGAGTCCAAAATACTTGTAATCCAGCCCCGGTGGGCAAAGTTAA
This sequence comes from Staurois parvus, assembly GCF_062004578.1. NCBI lineage: Eukaryota > Metazoa > Chordata > Amphibia > Anura > Ranidae > Staurois > Staurois parvus. The sequence goes on from NW_028318068.1 coordinate 6,061,693, forward strand.
AGGTTCTACAGCAATTTGTAATCCAAGAGGCAGTTCATAAGCAGTCAGATAGCACAAGGGGAGCATACACTCACGCAAAGCTGATGCGGTGGTCTCAGGCAGAGATGATATGGTAGTCTCCGGCAAAGCTGATAGCATTTCAGGCAGGGCTGATGTAGCTTCTGGGGTCCCCCTTCCACCAGTGGGCTCAGGCAGAGCCGGGGGGGCCAATAGAGTCCAGTTGGACCTCTCAGTGATTGCCCAGCAGAATGGCACAACAAGAGAGATCAGCACTGGCCTCTTAAACCCCTCGAGCAGGAAGAGAGGTGGAGGGGTGTCATTAGCAGGTGACAATGAAGAGAATGGAACTACAGTAATTTAATTACTGTACACAGAAAGGACTGGTTTGGCAGGATAATTAGTGGGGGAAATACATTAATACAAAAGTAAGGCACTAATTAGGGATGTATACACTAATTGAATTTGGGACCTTTTGTGGAGGGGCAAGTTAATTACAGCTAGGGGCCTTTGGCACACAGGAGTGAATACTAATTGGAGGAAGGTCTTCCTAAAGTTGGGACCTTTTGTGAAGGGGGCGAGTTAATTACAGCTAGGGGTCTTTGGCACACAGGAGTTGAATACTAATTGGAGGATGCTCTTCCTATGGCCAAGAGGGATTAATATAGAAATTAATACCTGGGGACTAATAACTGGGCTGGCAGAGAACTCATATCATGACACTCTGGATCAGTAAGCAGGAATTGATAATTGGATGGGTCCCTATACCGTGACACTGAGCCATGGGGATCAGAAAAGAACTGTCAAAAGTCCTGTGTAATAAGGTAATGGAACTTTATAAAGATGGAAAAGGACATACAAAGATGTCCAAAGCGTTGAATTTGCCAATCAGTACTGTTAAATCACCTATTAAGAAGTAGAAAGTTCGGAGATCTCTTGATACCAAGCCAAGGTCAGGTAGACCAAGAAAGATTCCAGCCATAACTGACAAAAAAATTGTCTGGGATTCAAAGAAAACCCCACAGGCAACCTCAAAAGAAATACAGGCTGCTCTGGAAAAAGATGGTGTGGTTGTTTTTAAGGAGTACAATACAGTGATACTTGAACAAAAATGAGCCGTTTGGTCGAGGTGCCAGAAAGAAGCTTTTACTGCACCAAATGGTGGACACCTGGGAGTTGGTGTTCTCTAGCTGCAGTATTGTCTGGAGTTCTTAGTGTTAATAGTACAGCCATTTAGCCTTGGGTTGCTGGAGGGTAGATGTGTTCATTGTGGCTCACTTCTAAGTCTGGAGTTGTGCTTTAATGGTGATTTTGCACAATAGCAAACTCCTGCCTAGAACCTAGGCAATTAGTGAGTGTAGCTCTTAGTGTCGCCCAGTGGGGTGCCCATGGGTAGGTGCAGCATGGGGCAGGGGCAAGAACTGGGTGCAGGAGCAAGAAACACTTAGAGTTCCGTGTAACTTGAGAACACAGTAAATTTGGATGCCCCAACAGTGTCTATCTCAGAGAGAAGAATGTGACATGGCCGGTGCAGACCAACTAGGGTACCTGTCCCCCCTTGCCATGAACCTCTCCCTGCTGCTAGTCACTTTCCATGTCACACTTGTACTCTTTCCCTCGCCTATCCATTTTGCAGAAGCTTAAAACCAGGGAGCAGGGACTTAAAAAGACTCTGCTGACCCAAGATGGCTTCTGGGGGCCACCTGATGCAGCATAGCCAACTAGAACACTGCCTCTGGAGACCAGGAAATCATAGAGAAGCCAGTCTTCTCCTGATTTCCTCTCCAGCTGCAGTACTGCTCAGGTCAAGTGCCACTAACAGTGGAGGAAACAGACTGCACTTGCCTACACTCCCCCCTTTCACAGATGCATTCCTCTGCATCACAATACAGTAAGAACTCCAGGACTCCCGGCACCAGAGCTGTCAGTCTCTGAACTGGTGGGGGCTGGAGTCTCAAGTACAAGGGGAGGCAGAAACCATTCAGTGGAGGCCTCGTGCATCAGTGGAAGGTCTGTGTAGCCAAACGCCTCCTGGTCATCGCCTAGTTTTCTGGAGCAATCACCACTTAGCACACAGGGTCTCAACATGTAATAGTGAAGTTGCCTCTTCAAGAAGTTGGTCCCCTCAGAGACCAAGTCATAGATGGGGGTAGGTGGGAAAGGTTGCTCCACCACCTGATATGGGCCTCCCCGGGCTTCAGCTTGCTGTCCTGGTTCTCTTGGTGTTTTTCACCAAGATCCAGTCCCACAGTCTCAGCACTAGCTCCTCCAGTACAGAGTCAGTTGCCATTGCAGAGTCAGTTGCCATTGCAGAGTCAGAAAAGAAAAAATAAACAGTATACAATTCACACTGGTCAAGAGGTCTCTAACAGGTGCAGAGTACAAAAACCTATTATCAAAAAGAGATATAGCAACTACGCTATCAATAGCTATATCTGTCAGAGGTTAGAAAATCAAGCCATGGGGCCCAACATCTATAAAACTTTCCATAAGTATGTGTGCATTGATGTCTCCACTCCTCTGCCTCCATAATGTCCTGTACTTTCAGCAGCCACTCCTTGACTGAAGGCTGCTGTGTGTTGTCTTACAATGGAGACATGCTGCTTTGTATTTCTCTGCTGTGCAGAGAAATACAAAAGCAGCATATCCTTGTTGGCAGGAGAGAGACCTGTGTTGTTTCCACACAAGTCTTTCTCCTGTCAGCTTTCCCCGACGATCGCTGGGTGCCGGGGGAGAATCTCCGATTGACATCTCTAGCCAAAAACGGCACGGGTAGTGCGACGCACACTCCTTACCTGGAAATGCAAATCATGTATGTGATTTTCACGTACCCGGAAATGCAAATCACGTACGTGATTTTGTGCAGCCCTGCCGCTCTGTAGCAGTATTTCCGCTATAGGGCAGCGGGAAAGCAGTTAAATTGTTAAAAAATAGATATGAATTATAATTTTCTAAAAATAAATAAATTCATTGACCTTAGTCTATTAGAATTTCCTACATCTGGCAATAATCCTTACATGTCGTTGGCAAAACTATCCATCGCTTTTCTCTTTCACTTTAATCTGACAACAGTTAAAGGGACATTCGTTTTGGCAGAAACAGGCTATACATTGACACCTGAACTAGAATGCTTGCTAATAATAAAATAATAAGTGATGTATCTAAACCTGTTTTCCACATTGCTGAAACGTAATCACCTATTAGCGGAGGACCTCTTGCCACCTCGTGCTTATAAAGAAAAATCTGTTTGTGCGAAAACACTTCCACCAAACACAGACAGAGCTGACCTCAAGTCAAGGGTGATTATGCGAGTACATTTTACAAAGACTTTTTTTTTGAGAACTCCAGAGAGAGCCATGCCTGGCTGTGCCAAATGAATTTCATCCACATGTTGTATAAATAATCAAAGGAGGGCATCGATTTTATAGACCAGCCCTGGGAGCCTCAGTAAAACAGCCCGGCCTATGAGATTTTTGATTCTTCTTCTTAATATTTTTGGGAATGGGCTCCTTTATATAAATCGAATTCTGCTGCTGAGCGCACAGCTGCACTTAACATCTGGCAGCCCTGATGCTCAGAGATAAAGGAAAAGTCAGCTAATCTGCACTGTAGGTTAACATTATTCCTTATTACCGAGCTATAAGAGTAAAAGCCCATCATTCTCAGCTCTGGGGGACCTTTTGTTGAAAAGGAAGAAAATTAAAACGTAGTCATGTGGAATAAGTGTTCCCCTTCTTCACTCTTTTTTTGTCTCCTTCTCCGTCTCCCTCTCTCCTTCTTCAGCCTTTTGAGATTTCATGCTAGCTGGTTACAATATGCTCAAACCACAGGCCACTTTGTTCTGAAATGACACTGGAAGAGGAAGATAGTGAATTCAGAAATAGATGTGCTTTTCAAGTTGAAAATAAACAAAAAAGTTGACAAGATTTTGGCAGAAGCAGAATAGGGGTTGAAAAGCAAAATCTGGCAGTTTGTGAACTGACCCCCAAGCCGCTGTGACTTTATTCTCTTCTAGGGGCCGACCAATTCACCAAAGGGCTGCAGTGCATAAGCCGGTTGTTGGGACTTCATTCAATTACTGCCCAGTAGGCCTAAGCAGATGGATTTTAGGTAATTGATTTCTACTCGAAAAATTACCGATGTGCAGTCAACAAAATGTTGGCAAACTTGTTTATTGAGCAGCTTGTAAGAGGGGCTTTCATGGTTGGCTAGTTTTAGCACCCAAATACAGGGCCTTACCCCCACTCCAGCCTTGCTAGAACTCAATCCCTCCTTCTGAGACCAACCCCTCCACCATCTTGTGTCCTGCTCTTTGCTGTAGGCCCCCTCACGACATCCCCGGCCATAGATCTTTATATCCCAAAGAAGGAATATCCACACAATAAATAACTTCACTGCACTTTAATAATGTTGTTCAGGGAATTGCTGGACAGTCATGTCACACGGACATATTATCTGGAGTCACTTGACATACATAGTCAATCACAAAAAGTGGACGATCTGCAGTAGTCTCAGGGGAAAGCATGTGCAGTACCTCACAACCATCTCCTCTGCCGAAGGTCATAAGTATTCACAGGATTGTGTTGTTTGCAGACACCTCCTAGCTGGGTACACCTCTTCTGGGAACCCTTCAGGGAATCAGGGAAACAGTTTTGTACAGGGATCTCCAGCCTGGCCTAAATGGCCCTTGCAAATCAGCCTAGCCCCCAGCTCCTTAAGAGACAGAATGTCTACAACTGGCTCCTCCTGCATACAGGTCCACTCCATTCGGCCTCCTGCCTTGTCCAGGGCCAATATGTCTATATTACCTTCACACACTTGTGGGGTGTATGGCTCCCATGCCCCAATGTGTGTGTCCTTCCCCACCTAACCTATACATAGGGGCTGACTCACCCCTGATATCACCTGTGGGAGGGCATTACCTAAAAGGGCCTAACACCCAGTGTCACTACCTGTTGTACCAGACACTATTCTGATCCAGAGCCACCTAGAATAGGTGCCTCATGGCCCTACCCCCACTCCAGCCTTGCTAGAACACAATCCCTCCTTCTGAGGCCAACCTCTCCACCATCTTGTGTCCTGCTCTTTGCTGTAGACCTCCTCACGACACCCACGGCCGTAGATCTTTATATCCCAAAGAAGGAATATCCACACAATAAATAACTTCACTGCACTTTATTAATGTTGTTTAAGGAATAACTAGACAGTCATGTCACAAGGACATATTATCTGGAGTCACTTGACATATACAGTCAATCACAAAAAGTGGACGATATGCAGTAGTCTCAGGTGAAAGCATGTGCAGTACCGCACAACCATCTCCCTAAAGTCTCTCCTCTGCCCAAGGTCATAAGTATTCACAGGATTGTGTTGTTTGCAGACACCTCCTAGCTGGGTACACCTCTTCTGGGAACCCTTCAGGGAAGCAGTTTCGTACAGGGATCTCCAGCCTGGCCTAAATGGCCCTTGCAAATCTGCCTAGCCCCCTGCTCCTTAGGAGACAGAATGTCTACAACTGCCTCCTCCTGCATACAGATCCACTCCATTCGGCCTCCTGCCTTGTCCAGGGCCAATATGTGTATATTACCTTCGCACACTTGTGGGGTGTATGACTCCCATGCCCCAATGTGTGTGTCCCTCCCCACCTAACCTATACATAGGGGCTGACTCACCCCTGATATCACCTGTGGGAGGGCATTACCTAAAAGGGCCTAACACCCAGTGTCACTACCTGCTGTACCAGACACTATTCTGATCCTGAGCCACCTAGAATAGGTGACTCATGGCCCTACCCCCACTCCAGCCTTGCTAGAACACAATCCCTCCTTCTGAGGCCAACCCCTCCACCATCTTGTGTCCTGCTCTTTGCTCTAGACCTCCTCACGACACCCACGGCCATAGATCTTTATATCCCAAAGAAGGAATATCCACACAATAAATAACTTCACTGCACTTTATTAATGTTGTTTAAAGAATAACTAGACAGTCATGTCACAAGGACATATTATCTGGAGTCACTTGACATACATATTCAATCACAAAAAGTGGACGATCTGCAGTAGTCTCAGGTGAAAGCATGTGCAGTACCGCACAACCATCTCACTACAGTCTCTCTTCTGCCCAAGGTCATAAGTATTCACAGGATTGTGTTGTTTGCAGACACCTCCTAGCTGGGTACACCTCTCCTGGGAACCCTTCAGAGAAGCAGTTTCATACAGGGATCTCCAGCCTGGCCTAAATGGCCCTTGCAAATCAGCCTAGCCCGCACCTCCTTAGGGGACAGAATGTCTACAACTGGCTCCTCCTGCATACAGGTCCACTCCACTCTGCCTCCTGCCTTGTCCAGGGCCAACATGTGTATATTACCTTTGCACACTTGTGGGGTGTACGACTCCCATGCCCCTATGTGTGTGTCCCTCCCCACCTAACCTATACATGGGGGCTGACTCACCCCTGATATCACCTGTGGGAGGGCTCTACCTAAAAGGGCCTAACACCCAGTGTCACTACCTGCTGTACCAGACACTATTCTGATCCTGAGCCACCTAGTGGCAAAGTGGCTAACTGCACCTGCCTACAAGCTTAGGAAAAACTGTGTTGAATCAACTTTATTTTTTTTTTTAATGTTTTGGGGTTTTTTTAGAGGATGTGAGTGTGTTTTGGGTTTTTGTAGGTGTATGCAGTTTAGTTTATTTCATTTAGAGTTCTCTGCAATTGTGTTTTTCCTTCTTGGTGTATGTGATCATTATTTGTATAATGTAACTTTTCTTTTTTTGCACTAAATGTTGTATCTAGTAGTATTCAGATTTAACTGGACTTGTTCTTTAATGACCTTTTGTAGCTTCTCAAATGAGAACCCTCAGAGATATACTGTAAATGCTGTATTTTTTTTGTTCTTTAAAAAAAATAAATAATGCTGCTAATGAGTAGAAAGGAGATTCTGAAGCCCTCAAGAGCAATTTAAAGCAAATTGCACCCTTAAGAACTAACAAAACAGCCTCAATTTCATCTTCCCTATTAAATTTATTGCATTTTTGCAAACTGGTGACATTTGTGCAGAAATCTGATTATCACCAAAACTGCAGACAATAGAAAATTCTCAATTTTACTTATCCTTACTGCACAAATACAAACACCTATAATGAACGGGTAATTCTGTGCTGACCTCTCATGTGTCCATAATATGCAACTAGGGTCAGTCCTGAGGTCTTCTCCAATGACAACAGCACCTTTTGTCAAAATGGTGACAATTTGCAGAACTATCCTACATTTCACCAAAATTCTGAGGAAACAGAATTCTCAGTTTCATGTATCCCTACTGCCTAGGTACAAACACTTACATTGGATAAATGGATACATTTGTGACATTCTCTTCTGTGCTCATAATATACAAGATGAGATAATAAATATACAGTAATGCAGCAGCACGTCTCCTGTGTAATCTCAATCTGCCAAACCAGGAGACATTGCAATAGAGCAGGGGTGGGCAAACTTTTTGACTTGAGGGCCGCAATGGGTTCATATATTGGACCTGGGGGCCGACCAAGAGTAGATGAATGATGTGTATGTGTCATCCATAGTAAGTATAGTAATATTCCCTCATAGTAAGCATAGTAATTAATCCCCCATATAGTAATTCATCCCCCATAGTAATTCATCCCCCATAGTAATTCATCCCCTATATAGTAATTCATCCCCCATATAGTAATTAATCCCCCATATAGTAATTCATCCCCCATAGTAATTCATCCCCCATATAGTAATTCATCCCCCATAGTAATTCATCCCCCATATAGTAATTCATCCCCCATAGTAATTCATCCCCCATAGTAATTCATCCCCCATATAGTAATTCATCCCCCATAGTAATTCATCCCCCATAGTAATTCATCCCCCATATAGTAATTCATCCCCCATATAGTAATTCATCCCCCATAGTAATTCATCCCCCATATAGTAATTCATCCCCCATATAGTAATTCATCCCCCATAGTAATTCATCCCCCCTATAGTAATTCATCCCCCATATAGTAATTCATCCCCCATAGTAATTCATCCCCCATATAGTAATTCATCCCCCATATAGTAATTCATCCCCCCTATAGTAATTCATCCCCCATATAGTAATTCATTCCCCATATTAATTCATCCCCCATATTAATTCATCCCTCATATAGTATTTCATCCCCCACAGTACTATTCCCCCCCAAGTAGTAAGCCAAGTCCCCCCTGTGTCAATTCACTTACCTTTGCTCCGCGCGTTCCTCTCGCCGTGTTCCCGCGCCATTCCGGTCTTCAGGGCGGACTGTGAGAGGAGCCTAGCTCCCCTCACGTTCCTCACGCTGCCCCGCCTACACACATTCTGACAGGCAATGTTTGCCATGCTCCGCGGGCCGGATTAAAAGGTCCGCCGGGCCGTATACGGCCCGCGGGCCGTAGTTTGCCCATTGCTGCAATAGAGCATGACAATAACCAAAAGATACATTGTTTTACGTGTATATGTTTTAAAATTGTTGTTTTTTTTAATAGGTTAGTATATACAAGCTTTGCTTTACAAAATACCCAAATTTATGACACGGAATTCCCAATCTACTACAGGTTAAAGTGCAGCAGATGAACCTTGCTTTGCAATTCCTACTGTGAACAGTGAGCTTTTTTCAGCACAGCTAAAAACTGAATAGCGCAATATGTGAAAAAAAGACTAGACTGCCATCTGCTGGATGGATAAAAGGCTGCATAACATTATAGTTCTACATTTTATATTTACTATATGTGTCAAAGAAACCTTAATGATTAAGAAATAAAGAGCCAAAACTACTTTTTATATGTATTGCCAAAACCTGTTTCTTTTCCTTTTGTATATAGAGGTGAGGGGTTGGAACACTTTAAGGTTTATTTTGCTGTTGTGCCCCCACTACGGAAACTCACAGTTTTTATTTGTCCTGGTGATCATTGTCATCAAGAGAGAAAGTGATGGCAAATCCAAAAATTTTGAGTTGTCAAGACAACAGGTGAGGGTAACTCTCCTAATGGGGCAGTTCTATAAGTACAGTCAGAGAAGTCCAAGTGGCTTTTATAAGGACGTGGGGATGGGAGGGGACCTGCTTAGGGAAGTTGCTGATATAAATTAAATATAGAAAATATCACCAGAAGTAGAAGACATACTCACTGACGTCCACATGTTGTTCTCTTGTGGGGCAGGTGCAGCATTGTGTGGTGAGCATTGTGCACAAAGAGTCCCGGTTTACCAGAAACAATGTATTGTAAAAGAAGCTCAACTGGTCCATTAGGCCAGGCAGGGAGTATCACTATCTGGTGCTACTTACAACTGTTCAGTGGTGAAACAGCCTACAGTATATTCCACAAGGAATGTGTCCTGTCCAACCCAAAAAGGAAGCTTCCTAAGAAGGTCAACGTGGTCCCTGCTCTCTTCCTATTCCTCCAGGAAACTTTCCATAATGCTCAGCACTGTCCCTGACAGACAGGGAACCTATCTTTACACTAGCCACTTGCATAAAGTGCGTCAAACTCAAGGGTCAGAGTCTTAAATAGACTCTGCCTGACCCAAGATGGCTGCAGGGGTCACATGGGAAGTGAGCATCCAATCAGATCCCTGCCTGAAACCGGGTTCCTCTCAACTTCCTCCCCCATCCACATTGCCACTGTGGACAAGTGCCACCTGCAGTGGGGAATACAGACTACACCTGCCTACACTCTGACCTGATGGATTAGAGAGGTTGCTTCCTTCCATTCTGCAGACTTTTCATCAGCAAAGCTTTACCCATCCAACTGACATGATTAAGGTAGGTTAGAATCCAAGTAAAAAAAGGTAGTTTGATAATGTTGGAAGCCAAAAGTAAGAAAAATACTCATCTATAATCTCCGTAGCAGTATATAATTTCAGCTACTCCAGCACTTATTGTAATTTATACACATAATTAGGCATCATTATCTTGATGCAGTGATTAATCAGTTGACACAACGTTTATGTAAAGGTGACAGGCAATGTGTCTGATCTGTTTATCATCTTGCCAGCCACAATTGACAATTAAAATGTGTTCAGCTCTCTGATAATGTTTTGAAAAATGAAATTATCTCAGATTTATTTTCTCCAATGACAAAGAATATTCCTCTTGAACACGTTTTGGTCTATTTCCCAGATATGCCACAAAAAAAAACTCAGTCTCAAAAACGATGCTATAAATATCTTCACTGAAATAGCTGCGTGTCAAACAACCATCTGTGTTCAGAACTAATTCATAAGTAAGGTCACTTTTATGGGTCTAAAACTTTGAGCGGGTTCCAAGTTTTGGTTTTTAAACAACCTAGAATTTAAAAGTTATTTCTGCCAAAAACGATATATCTTTAGGTGGGTATCTGTGAATTGATTTACCCAATGTCGTTGTACATCTCTCAAAGACTGGCAAAACATTTTTGCAGCAATCTGCGTCTTGCATGAGTCCTTAAAGCTGAAGTTCAGGTATGGCGGATTCTACATAGTTACATTGATCCAGCTTGGGCCAATGTAAGTACATACCATATGACTTGTGAACTATGTGGCAAATGAGAGACACCAGAGGAGCAGAGGGGGGACACCAAGAGGGTAATGAGGGACTCATATGTCAGAAGGACACCATTACCGGGGAATAGATGTGCTAGATGGGGGGGGGAGGTGGTTGGCTTGGAGGCATATATTACTTTTTAATATATCTATAAACGATATAGGGTCTGGGATTAAAAATTACATTTCTGTCTTTGCAGATGACACCAAGCTGTGCCGTGGAATAACGTCCTTACAGGATGTCTCCAACTTACAAGCCGACCTCAATGCTCTGTGTAATTGGGCAACTATGTGGCAAATGAGGTTTAATGTTGATAAATGTAAGGTTCTGCACTTGGGGGCTAAGAATATGCATGCATCATACATACTAGGGGGGGGTACAACTGGGGGAATCAATGGTGGAGAAGGATCTGGGAGTTCTGGTAGATCAGAGGCTTAATAATGTCATGCAATGCCAAGCTGCGGGTTCTAAAGCGAGCAAAATCCTCTCTTGTATGAAAAGAGGTATAGACTCCAGAGAGACGGATATCATTTCCCCGGTACAAATCATTAGTAAGACTTCATCAGGAATATGCAGTTCAGTTTTGGGCACCAATTCACAAAAAGAACATTGGGGAACTGGAGAAAGTACAGAGAAGGGCAACCAAACTGATAAGAGGCATGGAGGAGATCAGCTATGAGGAAAGATTAGAGGAACTGAATTTATTCTCTCTTGAGAAGAGGAAATTAAGGGGGGATATGATCTCCATGTATAATACATAAGGGGGGGGTATGATTTCCATGTATAATACATAAGGGGGGATATGATCTCTATGTATAATACATAAGGGGGATATGATCTCCATGTATAATACATAAGGGGAGATATGATCTCCATGTATAATACATAAGGGGGGATATGATCTCCATGTATAATACATAAGGGGGGATATGATCTCCATGTATAATACATAAGGGGGGATATGATCTCCATGTATAATACATAAGGGGGGATATGATCTCCATGTATAATACATAAGGGGGGGATATGATCTCCATGTATAATAAATAAGGGGGGAAATGATCTCCATGTATAATACATAAGGGGGGGATATGATCACCATGTATAATACATAAGGGGGGATATGATCACCATGTATAATACATAAGGGGGGATATGATCTCCATGTATAATACATAAGGGGGGATATGATCTCCATGTATAATCTATAAGGGGGGATATGATCTCCATGTATAATACATAAGGGGGGATATGATCTCCATGTATAATACATAAGGGGGGATATGATCTCCATGTATAATACATAAGGGGGAATATGATCTCCATGTATAATACATAAGGGGGGATATGTTCTCCATGTATAATACATAAGGGGGGATATGATCTCCATGTATAATACATAAGGGGGGATATGATCTCCATGTATAATACATAAGGGGGGGATATGATCTCCATGTATAATACATAAGGGGGATATGATCTCCATGTATAATACATCAGGGGGGATATGATCTCCATGTATAATACATAAGGGGGATATGATCTCCATGTATAATACATAAGGGGGGATATGATCTCCATGTATAATACATAAGGGGGGATATGATCTCCATGTATAAATACATCAGTGGTTCATATAGTGAACTCAGGGTAGAGTTATTCACCCTGAGGTCATCACAGAGGACAAGAGGGCACTCTTTGTACCTGGAGGAAAAGAAATGTAATCTCCAAACACAGAAAGGTTTCTTCACAGTAAGAGCTGCGAAAATGTGGAATAGACTCCCTCAAGAGTTGGTTCTGTCCAGCTCAGTGGATTGCTTTAAAAAAAAGTCCTGGATTCTTTTTTGGATACACAGAATATAACTGGATATAACATTTATAGGTAAAGTTGATCCAGGGAATATCCGATTGCCTCTCGGGGGATCAGGAAGGAATTATTTCCCCTGCAGGAGCAAATTGGATCGTGCTTTGCTGGGGTTTTTTGTGCCTTCCTTCGGATCATCTGTGGGTATAGGATTATAACTTTTTTTTATGGTTGAACTGGATGGACCTTTGTCTTTTTTCAGCCAGACTATGTAACTTACCTGTGGGATCTCCGAGGAGGTTGGAAATCACCGTAGTAGACACCATTACTCCAGTGATCACTAGCTTCTGGGTCCTGTGCCAAGAAGCTGCCCTGCTGCATTGTGAACACAGGGGGTTGTTTGCTAGGCATGGATGTCATTAAAGCGGAGTTCCACTCTCCCTGTCAAAAAATAAAAGTCAGCAGCTACAAAAACTGTAGCTGCTGACTTTGAAAAAACACACACTCACCTGTCCCTCGGTCCCGCGGTGTGTCCCCTGCAGCCCGTTTTACCGACCGTCTTCTCTCCCTGGGCACCGGAATCTTCAGTGTGGGCACCCGGCAGCTTGCGGCTTCACAGCCAGGTACCCACTGCACATGCACAAGTAGCACTGCACTTCATGAATGGTCCTGTAGTCTTCTGAGACCTGTCACGTGTCCCAAAAGACTTCGGGGAGGAAGAAAGGGAGGACATCTTCCACTTCCGATCGCCGAGGTGATCGGAGCAGAAGTAGGAGCGGGTACCTGTCAAATTTTGGTACCCGCTCCCCCCCTGCCCCCCAAAGGTGCCAATTCTTAAAGGAGCAGGGGACCAGTCTTTAAAGCGGAACTTCCCCTTTTGGGTGAAGCTGCGCTTTAAGGGTACTCTCTGAAAATGCAAAGTGTTCTCTGGACGCCAAGATAAAAAGTGTGAAAAAGGTAAGGAGCTATAGCATAAATGATATCTGCCCACACTACATAAGTGCAGTCCATGTAACACAACGCACCTACACATAAGAGTTTTGTGAGCAAGAAGTCCACCACAAAGCAGTTATCTGAAAGGACCAATGAGGTATACTAAAATTTAATTTATTACAAAATTATGAAATTTATTGTGTACAAATAAGATATACAATAATAATAAATGCTTTGACCACGTCCATCACCCCACCTCAGACAACATTGTTGGTCCCCAATATAAAAGATTGACGTCAATGAATGGCCACCAAATTGGGAGTGTATGGCTGGATTCTGAAGAAAAAACAAAATCCAACCATCTCCAAGTGGATTCCCTATGGGCTAACACTAACAAAAGCTAAAGATGGGAGTGGACATAGTTAAACTCTGGTGCTTGTGGAAATGCAGTCTAACACATAGCCAGAAGGGTCCACACGCATGGATCCGTAGGCATACAGCCTAGGTCCCTAGGTACTCTGTACCATGAGGAAAGTCCCAGTGTGTGGGGAACCAGAGCTTACTGAAGGGGCCAAGCATTAAACCCCTTCACTACCAGAATCTCCATCAGCCTTGCCATATCACCCACTTCCTGGCTGATTGGCTAATAGAGCATTAGACACAAGTAGGGTAGTCATCAGAAATGGCAATATAGCCTCTATTGGACAGCTTCTCTACTCATTAGACTTCTGTACTGCATCTTCTCTAACATCTCCTGTCTCCTGTTGTAAGCTTTGTTCCTTGATATGCCATGCATGCACACCTTTTAGGACTTCAGACAAGGCAGATTAGATAAACAATAAAAATCTTTTACTGAAGAAATTAAGGGTAACAAATGAACAGTCCTCAAAGACATCTTTAAAGTTCTCTAAGTGCCCTTTTAGTTGTGCCCCTGGAGCTCCCTATTAGCCACATGAGGTAGTCATACCTTTAACAGGCGAGAAAGTCCAGTAAATCCATGAGTCCTTAGAAAAGGCAAGGGTCCATGACTGACATTAAATCCATAATTTGGTAGCAGTAATCCATAATTGGTAGCATGAGTCTATGTAATCCATACCCCTTGGAACCTAGAATGGGCTCTCACAAGAGGTGGAATAGCAGCAGAGAGGAGATTACATACTTCGCAGCACTCAACTCTGCTGTTCCTTCCCATGCAGAGAACAGAGATCACCTTTTACCTAGATACAGTTCCCCTTTTTATATACTTAACCCCTCAGAAAAGCCCAGGAAAGTCTGGAAAGCAGAACATTATCCAAAAGCTGAAGTTCTCCTTTTCTGCCTCCTCCCACCTCCCCCCACCCCCCCCTTCTACAACTTTTGCCACATTAATTTTTTTGGGGGAGGAAGCAGGTATCTAGTTGTGATAGGTACCCTCTTCCACTTCCACTTGGATCACCTTGGCAATCCCATCAGAAGTTCACCCCACTCCCCTTCTGCTCGCAGCCTCTTGGGACACGTCACAGCAGGCTGTGGGACTATTCACAAAGCACTGCACGGCTTGTGTGAGGATGGTGCTGGATCATCAACTACAGTACTTGTAGTTGGATGCTGATGTTTAATTTTTCTTGTTCTTAGTGTGAATATCCTCTTTAACCCTTACCTACCAAACACCACCACTTCTGCTGGGCAACATTAACTACCAGCATTTTATTCAAATTGCCAGTGACCCAGCCAAACTGAGATGCACAATATGGCCAAATGTTTGTGGATACCTGACCATCACATCTATATAAGCTTTTTGGACATGCCATCCCAAAACCATGGGCATTAGTATGCAGTCAGCCTTACTTCTGCAGCTCTAATAGTCTCTGCTCTTCTGGGAAGGCTTCCAACAAGATTTTAGTGTATCAGTGGGAATTTGCACTCATTCAGCCATTTGTGAGGATGAGGAGCCGCAGCTTGCTGTTGGTGTTCGACAGGATCCCAAAGGTGTTCATTGGTGTTCCCAAAGGTGTTGAGTCAAGGCTTTGTGTAGACCACAGAAGTTCCTCCACACCAAACTCATCAAATCATGCCTTTAAGGAGCTGGATTTTTGGGCACAGTAATATTGTAAGAGACAAAGGCCTTCCCAAACTGTGGCCAGAAGGTTGGAAGGGCATACTTGTCTAAAATGTATTTGTATGCAGTAGCATTAACAGCATTTTTCAGTGGAAACATCTGACCTTGTTAACCTAGTAGACATCAAAGCCAGCCAGGTAAAACATTTGCATGTTGAACATTTTGCATGTTTCAGGGCTGAGGGCTCTCGAGAGGAAGATCGAATCAAGGTGCTGTGATGTTTTCAGGGATAATTGTACAGAATCCTGCCAACCCCTCTCACCAGTCATGATCTGCCTACATTGCATAGCCACTTGCTGACCCACCGCAGTACATATACTGTGGCAGGGATGCTCCTACAGGCACAGCAACGTACCTGTTCTGGGTTTCAGGTGCACACAACGCCACCCACCTACTCCCCTGTATTTGACACAGTGGACGTTTGTCAGCAGATCCTGGTCAATGATTCATGGCTGAAATCACAGCCCACAACCCTGTGTTGACAAACAACACGGGGCTCTATACAGAGGAATCCATCACCTTGTTTCTGTTCCCTGCAATGCAGGAAAAAGAAACAAATGGATCTGTAGTAAAAAGCAGCATATATTACACACATTACACATTGTATGCACACAATTAACCCCTTGATTGCCTCTAGATGTTAACCCCTTCCCAGCCAGTGTCATCAGTACAGTGCCAGTGTATCTTATTAGCAGTGATCACTGTATTAGCCTCACTAGAGATGTCAGTGGCAGTTAGCCAGTTCCCACAAAGTGTAAATTATCGTCAGATTGCCCAATGCATCACAGTCTCACTATAAATCTCTGATCGCAGCCATTACTGATATAAATAAAAATAGATACAAATTCCAGTTTATATACCATCGTTTAGAGATGCTATAACTTTGCAAACCAATCAATAGACACTTATTGGGATTTTTTTAAACAATGACATGTAGCAGAATACATGTTGACCTGAATTTATGAAGAAATTAGATTTTATTTTATCTGCTATATGTTTTATAGCAGAAAGTAAAAATTATTTTTTTCTTATATTTTTGGTCTTTTTTCGTTTATATGGTAAAAAATAAAAAACCCAGTGGTGATCAAATACCACCAAAAGAGAGCTCTATTTATGTGAAAAAATATATTAAAAAAAATTGAGATAATCCTTAGGTGGTACTAATCTTGTACTTATTGCACTATATGAAGTTTATTGTTTGGGTAAATGTAGCGCTTATCTATAAATATTTCATTTGGTCATGAATAAAATCTTCTGGAGCTCAAGTGGATAGAGAAGCACAGAGACCTAGTGTTGACATTGCCGATCGGAGTGTAATACCAATGCAATGGTTTCATTAGCTTGTTGATGGAAGGGGGTAGGACCAGGGGAAGAATCTACATGTGAATTGGTAACTTTCTGAAAAGTAATCTAAAAAAAAAAAATCTGATTATATTTATTTACTTTTTCTTGGTTTTCTCCAAAGCTGGTGTCAGGAATAACCTGGACTGACCCAGCCTGTTACAGCCCCCCTTTGTCCTTTAATTCCTTTTAAAATGACTGCTCATGCTTCAACGATCGATGACTCCCATGGTCACTTGACCACAGGGAGCCGTTCTACCTCTTTCCCATAAAGGCAGTACTAGTGCGGTCATCAAGCTGAGAAATACATTACCTGATCTAAATGCTGGAGCTGGATCTGCTCTCTGCTCCCTCTCCCCTAACCGCAGAGGTGAGGAGTTCAGTAAATTCATTTACTGTCACCGTTTCTACTGTTTTATTGTCAGCACGGTCATACTGCAAACCAGGGGCGGACTGACAACTCATGGGGCCCCCGGACAATAGACAACAGCGATCGCCTCTGTCTTCTGGGTCTCATCACTGCTGTGTAGCGTTGGGCTCTCGATGTTCGACTTGACTGTACGTTCGACTTGAACATTGGCCGTTCATGTGTTCACCACACCTAAAGGGCTTTAGGGGGGAGGGCGGGGGGACCCACGCATTTTTTTTTTTTATGTATTTTTTGTTTTATTTCGGGGGGTATTTTAATACTGTTTTTTTTTTTTAATTCATTTAATACATTTTTTAGGGAGAGTATTATCACCGACAGGGGCAAACTGACAACTCATGGGGCCCCCGGGCAATAGGGGATCTTGGGGCCCCTGTGTCCTTGCCCATACTCAAAAAAGCCTATGAAAAAGGTACCAGGGGCATCTCATGGGGCCCCCTACTGACCCCGGGCCCTCGGGCAGTGCTCGAGTTTCCAAATGGTCAGTCCGCCCCTGCTCCCCGATGTCTTTAGCAGTGTCCAGCAACAGTGTAAGGCATGGACTTAGCTATGAGCCATGATTGGCCAAAGGCACTGTGACTTTGGTCTATCATAGCTCTCACAATGCACTGTGAGAGCACAGTGCATTTTAGGGTGCCCAGCGGACGCCCTTATCGCCAAGTGGGGAAGGGCAGCATCAGATCAGGGTGCCACTTATTTAATGGGGTACCCTGTTGCTAATGAGAGCACTTGGCCTGGTAAGCTGCAGGGAGTGGGGGCGCTCGATCGTTCCCCCCCTTTCCTGCCCTGCCAGGCCTGTGGTCGGATCAAGGGTCTGGTAGGAATTTAGGGGAGGCCCCACTTCCCCCCCCCCCATTTTTTCGGCCTAAAGGGCCTGGCATTAGCTTTTAGGAGGAACCCCAGGCCTTAGTTTTTTTTTTTTTTTTACTGTTGGGTTCCTGGTAGGAATTTAGGGGAGACTCCACTTCCCCCCCATTTTTTCGGCCTAAAGGGCCTGGCATTAGCTTTTAGGGGGAACCCCAGGCCTTCGTTTTTATTTTTTTTTTACTGTTGGGTTCCTCCTAACCTTCCTACCAGACCAAAAGGGTCTGGTATGGATTGGTGGGGACCCCACGCCGTTTTTTTTTTTATATATATATATAAAAATGTAATTTAAAACAAAAGTCAGTCATGAAGTGCAGTGGACTAAAATGACACCTCCACTAGAAGCATTATTATTAATTATGGTCACAAACAAAACCTCACCATTGTCCCAATCAATAGCTTCCCATTGAAACAAATTAAAGAAAATGCACCCTGCCACTGCTTATAGTACCAACCCTTAACCACTTCCAGTCCGGACACTTTCACCCCCTTCCTGTCCAGGCCAATTTTCAGCTTTCAGCGCTATCACACTTTGAATGACAATTGTGCAGTCATGCAACTCTGTACCCATATGAATTTTTTAGCATTTTTTTGAGACAGATAAAGCTTTATTTTGGTGGTATTTATTCACCACTGGGATTTTTATTTTTTTTGCTATGTAAATGAAAAAGTCAAAAAATTTTGAAAAAAGTGTTTTTCTTATAAAATTTTGCAAATAAATAATATTTCATCATAAATCTTGGACAAAATGTATTTCGTTATCTTTTTAGTAAAAAAAAATAACCCAAATTAGTTTATAACCAAAAATTATAATTTTTAAACATTTTTTTTACATTTTTATTTTATTTTTTATACTATTATTTATGTTTTTGTTTTGTTTTTTACATACTGTCACCCTAGGAGTACAGTGTCATCATGGTGATACTGTCCTACTTGTGGGGGGTTATGAAGATTTTTTTTTTTTTACACTGATTGCTTTTACACCCATAAAGGCTGTAAAAACAATAATTTCTCCTTCTTTCTGGCTGCATTCTTGCAGCCATTGAGAACTACTGTGTGAGCTGCGATTGGTCACAGCTTGTCACATGGTACAAGGCTGTTGTGAATAGCCTTGTACCATGTGACCTCTGTGATCATTCACAGATTTCACACGTAGTAAGCAATGATGTCACAAGTGACATCTTGCTTACTACACTACATGTGATCACTGATTGGCCAATCAGTGATCACATGATCAGGACCTGGCATAGAGGTCCCGTCCGACGATCAGTGTTCCACTGTGTCCGGAAGACACAGCAGGCACTGGATCGCAGCCAGGGAGTGCGCACAAGCAGGGGGCAGGGAGGCCATTTATAAATGGCCACCCGGCTCTGCACTGCCACCGTCCGGCCGTTTATATACAACGGCCGGAGGGGAGGTGGTTAAAGTGGTAGTAAACTAAAAAAATGTAAAAAAATTTCCCCTGAAAGGCAAAGGGACATGGTGCTAGTATGCATACTAGCACATTATGAAGGACTTACCTTAAAATTAAGCCCCCCATGCTGTCCCCACTGCAGAGGCTTCCATCTTCACCCGGTCTTCCTTTTGGGTTCGTGGGCTGCGGCCACTTGATTGACAGAGCCACGATGACATCGGGAGTCTCGGCCGTGGCACACAGCTCTGAAGGAATGGCACAGTTATTGTCATGTACTTGGATAGTGAGCCTTACGTGAAGAGGCAAGCCTCCCGAACAACTCCGGCTCAAGGACCGCTGATGGAGGGACAGGGGCCACAGGGGCACAGTGGGATATGAGTGCCTGTGATCAGTCCAGTAGTATCTGGTAGGCAGGCGAGCTGCGGGGCAGGTTGAAGGCAGGGAGACGGATCTGGATGCTGGATGGAGGGATTACTTAGCGGTACGTTTTGAGGATGCAGGGTCAGACGAGCCGGGTTCGGTAGCGGTCAGACAGATCAGGCATAAACAGCAGGAGGAAGAGTAGTCGGGTCACAGGCCAGGTCAGCAGTGGAAGATCAATCAGACAGGAGCGGAGACAGAAGGGTAATCTAAGGCAAGCCAGAGGTCAGGGCAGGTATCAGTCAAAACGGAGGTCAGGAACAAGCTAGTTTGGCATCAGCAGTCAATCACAGGAATCAAAGAACACAAGCAGGGATAAGACAAAATGGCAATGAGACATTTACTGCAGCCAGTTTAAATAGCCCTTTTGACACCAGCATTAGTGACAGGTGCGCCTGGATGCATGAGTGCGCATGCGCACGTGCGCGCACCTATGAACAAACACCCGCATATCTGCCCGGTTCATAATAACTGTACGCACGTGCATATTTGCACGCCGCAGATCTTCGCCTGCACTATGGGCAGGCCTTTCCTGACGGTTATGCTGCCGATGTCACTGGCTGCTGCTTGCTAGTATATCTCCCAAACGGTGAACGTTTAGGAGATCCTCATTGTACCTCCATGTGAGCCTTAATATAAACTTACCTGTAGGTACAAATAAAAAAATGAGAGTTTAATACCACTTTAATCATCTTTATACTTCTTGTTGGTCCATGTTTACCATTTGCATCCTCATTCTCTGCACAACAGCCATCTTGTGACACTCCATTGTAGCAAGTGTTATTTCTCATGTTCTAGAAGTAATGGTAGTAGTAGCCGCTTTGAGCAGAATTATATGACCATATTAATTTTTTTTCAATTTCTTTCTGAAAATACAAGCGCAGCATTTCACTTTGTTTTTCTTTTGATCTTGTGAGTAAAAAATCAGAAAGAATTTCAAAGCTTTTATTTACAGTCTGAGTTCTTTTTACTAGATGAAAATAGAAAGAGCGTGACAGATTAACACATACCCTCGACACGAAAGTGCCACTTCCTGCATGTGATGACTTGCTCCCCGGTAAATATAACACAACAGGGTTCGGTAATAGGTTCCACCAAGGGGCTCCTGACAGACCACTACTCCAAAAGACCTTGCGGAGAGAACAAAAGTGAATCAGGAGGTTAATCTGAGAGCTGGAGCTCTAGCTGGCACTGGGCAGATACGTGTGTCACCTTTCTTCATGGGAACCCTCCATAAAGTGTTTTTTCTGTCTCTGAAGCTAATAATAAAGGTTGCCATTTAATCAGCTCATGTACTGCATACTAACTCCAGTGTAGAAGCTTCACTCAGAGAAGCTGAATAAACTCAACTGCTGGGAAATAGAATACAGCTAGTCTGGCGGAGAGTGTTACTTTCCACCAGAGGCTTTGTAAAAGGTATTTTGCTTTCTGATTCATTGAGGTTGATTTACTAAACGCATATACTGTAGGCCAGTGATGACGAAAATTTTAGAGACCAAGTGCCCAAACTGCAACCCAAAACCCACTTCTTTATCACAAAGTGCCAACACTGCAATTAAACCTGAATACTCAGGTTTTAGTTTAGAAAAAACAACCCATACATTTACATCTTTTGTCTTAAAAGAAAAACACAATAACAGAGCTTCCACTGACCACCAGCACAGAGGGGCAATGATCCACTGACCACCAGCACAGAGGGGCAATGATCCACTGACCACCAGCACAGAGGGGCAATGATCCACTGACCACCAGCACAGAGGGGCAATGATCCACTGACCACCAGCACAGAGGGGCAATGATCCACTGACCACCAGCACAGAGGGGCAATGATCCACTGACCACCAGCACAGAGGGGCAATGTTCCACTGACCACCAGCACAGAGGGGCAATGATCCACTGACCACCAGCACAGAGGGGCAATGTTCCACTGACCACCAGCACAAGGGGGAAAAGCTCCACTGACCACCAGCACAATTGGGGGAAAAGTTCCACTGACCATCAGCACGAGGCGGCAAAGTTCCACTGACCATCAGCACGAGGCGGCAAAGTTCCACTGACCATCAGCACGAGGGGGCAAAGTTCCACTGACCATCAGCACGAGGGGGCAAAGTTCCACTGACCATCAGCACGAGGGGGCAAAGTTCCACTGACCATCAGCACGAGGGGGGAAAGTTCCACTGACCATCAACACGAGGAGGAAAAGTCCCACTGACCATCGGCACGAGGAGGAAAAGTTCCACTGACCATCAGCACGAGGCGGCAAAGTTCCACTGACCATCAGCACGAGGGGGCAAAGTTCCACTGACCATCAGCATGAGGAGGAAAAGTTCCACTGACCATCAGCACAAGGGGGCAAAGTTCCACTGACCATCAGCACGAGGCGGCAAAGTTCCACTGACCATCAGCATGAGGGGGCAAAGTTCCACTGACCATCAGCACGAGGAGGCAAAGTTCCACTGACCATCAGCACAAGGGGGCAAAGTTCCACTGACCATCAGCACAAGGCAGCAAAGTTCCACTGACCATCAGCATGAGGAGGCAATGTTCCACAAGGGGGCAAGGTTCCACTGACCACCAGCACAAGATGGCAAAATTCCACTGACCACCAGCACAAGGGGGCAAAGTTCCACTGACCACCAGCATAAGGGGGCAAAATTCCATTGACCACTAGCACATGGGGTTCAAGTTCCACTGACCACCAGCACGAGGGCTTCAAGTTCCACTGACCACCAGCACAAGGGGTTCAAGTTCCACTGACCACCAGCACGAGGGCTTCAAGTTCCACTGACCACTAGCACAAGGGGGCCAAGTTCTATTGGCCACCAGCAGAAAGGGGGAAAATTTTACTGACCCCCAGCACAAGGGGCAAACTTCCACTGACCACCAGCACAAGCTAAAATCTTGTGCTAATAAAAATGAATGTATTAAAACTCACAGCCAGTCCAATAAATATATCCTTGGTTGGCCATGCAAAAGCTCGGACGTGTGGCGGATAAGTTGTTGCGGCTTGTGACATCATCACCTGGCAACGCTACTCCTTTCCAAGCATGTGTATGGCCCCTATGTGTGCTGTTATCCGATGCTCGGCTGCTGAGGCAATGCTGGGGTGACTTGGCTCATGTGCTGACAGAGAGAGCTCTGCGTGCCCGCTGTGGCACGTGTGCCATAGGTTCGCCACCACTGCTGTAGGCTATTCGCTTTGTAAAGGAATTTTCCCCTAACTGAGTGAATGTGGTAAAAATGTACTTTACAAAATATCCAACATTGGTCCGATCAAAGGGTTAACTGTGTGCCGTTTTACAAAGTGTGCTGTGTGTGTGCTTCACTGTAAGCACATTGCTTTGTATGGCTGTGCTATGCAGAGCCATGCAAAGCAGTTTGCAAGAGCTGACAGGGGAGAGAACTGTATTGTTTACAAACAGTTCCCCCCCATTGGAGATGCTCAGCAATCTGGTGATTGACAGCCGAGGCCGGGAAGGGCGACGCGCCCCCTACCCTGAACTGTAAAATCACATATATATACGTGATTTTGCGCACCTGTGCTGCCCTGTAGCAGTACTTCTGCTATAGGGTGGACGGGAAGTGGTTAAAAAAGCGTAAACAAAAGTAATAATTTTTTATTTTTTTAATTTGAAAAACAAAAATCCTTTTTTTTATATTGTCACCACAGTCAGTGTCCCTGATCTAAAGAAAATTTGTAAATTCTGTCTAAAACCGTATTTTAGTTTGTATGCTTTACCTATGTATTGCACACTACACTCATTGTGCACACGGCACTAAATGTTTGCATTACATGTTTGCATTCTTTCAAGTCCTGATTAGAAATTAACCAGCCTATGTAATGCCCCTTGTACCATAAAAGTACTTATTATTTTTAGTAAAAAATAATACATAAATACATAAAAGTACGTATTATTATTGTGATATCTACGTAATCGTGTATGAAAAAATTTTCAAATGCGCCGAAAAAAAAGAACAGTGATTTGGAAAGATATTGAGTGTATCTCTTTGTGTCTGTTCCCTACTGCAGTAGTTCTTATTAATTTGGAACTACTAATCAATATGAGGATAGCAGTTACCTATCTATAACATGTTCAGTATTATAGTCCAGAGCACTGATCACCACCACACCAGTTATATGATGAAAAAAAAAAAGTTGTGAAAATTTTTAATAAAAAGTATGATAAAAAAAATTTATTTTCAAAAAACTTGCCATACCTCTTACTAAGTACCATAGACTGTCTTATTTCCAAAAAGGGGTTATTTGGGGGATATTTTCACCAAAGAAATGTAGCAGAATACATTTTGGCCTAAATTTATGAAGTGTCCAAGAAAAAGGAAATTGCACTTTGAATACATATTTAAAAACGTAGTGAGCAAAGCAGCCAGCACATCAATTGACCACATCTTAATAAGTACATAGTGCAACGCTACTAAATTTATAAAGAACAATTATTTATTTGCAAAATTGTATAATTTTAGAAACAAAGAAAAACTTGTTTTTTTTTCAAAATGTTCTGTCTTTTTACATTTATTTAACCAAAAATTAAAAAGAAAAACACAGCGGTGATTAAATACCACCAAAAGACAGATCTAGTTGTGTAAACAAAATTTAGTTTGGTTACATTGTTGCATGACTGCTCAATTGTCATTCAAAGTGCAACAGCACTGGAAGCTGAAAACTGGCCTGGGCAGGAAGGGGATAAAAGTCCCTGGTATTGAAGTGGTTAAGCTCATCCCTAACTGTAACCTTAGGACAGGACGTCTGGAAAAAAACCATCAAAAAAGAAAACCAAGGCAGCACCTAAGAGGATAGATTAGAGGAACTGAATTTATTCTCTCCTCAGAAGAGGAGATTAAGAGGGGATATGATCTCCATGTATAATACATAAGGGGGGATATGATCTACATGTATAATACATAAGGGGGGATATGATCTCCATGTATAATACATAAGGGGGATATGATCTACATGTATAATACATAAGGGGGATATGATCACCATGTATAATACATAAGGGGGGATATGATCTCCATGTATAATATATAGGGGGGGATATGATCACCATGTATAATACATAAGGGGGGATATGATCACCATGTATAATACATAAGGGGGATATGATCACCATGTATAATACATAAGGGGGGATATGAACTCCATGTATAATACATAAGGGGGATATGATCTCCATGTATAATACATAAGGGGGATATGATCTCCATGTATAATACATAAGGGGGATATGATCTCCATGTATAATACATAAGGGGGGATATGATCTCCATGTATAATACATAAGGGGGGATATGATCTCCATGTATAATACATAAGGGGGGATATGATCACCATGTATAATACATAAGGGGGGATATGATCTCCATGTATAATACATAAGAGGGGATATGATCTCCATGTATAATACATAAGGGGGATATGATCTCCATGTATAATACATAAGGGGGGATATGATCTCCATGTATAATACATAAGGGGGGATATGATCTCCATGTATAATACATAAGGGGGGATATGATCTCCATGTATAATACATAAGGGGGGATATGATCTCCATGTATAATACATAAGGGGGATATGATCACCATGTATAATACATAAGGGGGGATATGATCTCCATGTATAATACATAAGGGGGGATATGATCTCCATGTATAATACATAAGGGGGGATATGATCTCCATGTATAATACATAAGGGGGATATGATCTCCATGTATAATACATAAGGGGGGATATGATCACCATGTATAATACATAAGGGGGGATATGATCACCATGTATAATACATAAGGGGGGATATGATCTCCATGTATAATACATAAGAGGGGATATGATCTCCATGTATAATACATAAGGGGGATATGATCTCCATGTATAATACATAAGGGGGGATATGATCTCCATGTATAATACATAAGGGGGATATGATCACCATGTATATTACATAAGGGGGGATATGATCACCATGTATAATACATAAGGGGGGATATGATCACCATGTATAATACATAAGGGGGGATATGATCTCCATGTATAATACATAAGGGGGATATGATCACCATGTATAATACATAAGGGGGGATATGATCACCATGTATAATACATAAGGGGGATATGATCTCCATGTATAATACATAAGGGGGGATATGATCTCCATGTATAAATACATAAGGGGGGATATGATCTCCATGTATAATACATAAGGGGGGATATGATCTCCATGTATAATACATAAGGGGGGATATGATCTCCATGTATAATACATAAGGGGGGATATGATCACCATGTATAATACATAAGGGGGGATATGATCTCCATGTATAATACATAAGAGGGGATATGATCTCCATGTATAATACATAAGGGGGATATGATCTCCATGTATAATACATAAGGGGGGATATGATCTCCATGTATAATACATAAGGGGGGATATGATCTCCATGTATAATACATAAGGGGGGATATGATCTCCATGTATAATACATAAGGGGGGATATGATCTCCATGTATAATACATAAGGGGGATATGATCACCATGTATAATACATAAGGGGGGATATGATCTCCATGTATAATACATAAGGGGGGATATGATCTCCATGTATAATACATAAGGGGGGATATGATCTCCATGTATAATACATAAGGGGGGATATGATCTCCATGTATAATACATAAGGGGGGATATGATCACCATGTATAATACATAAGGGGGGATATGATCACCATGTATAATACATAAGGGGGGATATGATCTCCATGTATAATACATAAGAGGGGATATGATCTCCATGTATAATACATAAGGGGGATATGATCTCCATGTATAATACATAAGGGGGGATATGATCTCCATGTATAATACATAAGGGGGATATGATCACCATGTATATTACATAAGGGGGGATATGATCACCATGTATAATACATAAGGGGGGATATGATCACCATGTATAATACATAAGGGGGGATATGATCTCCATGTATAATACATAAGGGGGATATGATCACCATGTATAATACATAAGGGGGGATATGATCACCATGTATAATACATAAGGGGGATATGATCTCCATGTATAATACATAAGGGGGATATGATCTCCATGTATAATACATAAGGGGGGATATGATCTCCATGTATAATACATAAGGGGGGATATGATCTCCATGTATAATACATAAGGGGGGATATGATCTCCATGTATAATACATAAGGGGGATATGATCACCATGTATAATACATAAGGGGGGATATGATCTCCATGTATAATACATAAGGGGGGATATGATCTCCATGTATAATACATAAGGGGGGATATGATCACCATGTATAATACATAAGGGGGGATATGATCACCATGTATAATACATAAGGGGGGATATGATCTCCATGTATAATACATAAGAGGGGATATGATCTCCATGTATAATACATAAGGGGGATATGATCTCCATGTATAATACATAAGGGGGATATGATCTCCATGTATAATACATAAGGGGGATATGATCTCCATGTATAATACATAAGGGG
Organism: Staurois parvus; assembly: GCF_062004578.1. Lineage (NCBI taxonomy): Eukaryota > Metazoa > Chordata > Amphibia > Anura > Ranidae > Staurois > Staurois parvus. The sequence continues at coordinate 6,089,114 of NW_028318068.1, forward strand.
GATATGATCTCCATGTATAATACATAAGGGGGGGATATGATCTCCATGTATAATACATAAGGGGGGGATATGATCTCCATGTATAATACATAAGGGGGATATGATCTCCATGTATAATACATAAGGGGGGGATATGATCTCCATGTATAATACATAAGGGGGATATGATCACCATGTATAATACATAAGGAGGGATATGATCACCATGTATAATACATAAGGGGGATATGATCACCATGTATAATACATAAGGAGGGATATGATCACCATGTATAATACATAAGGGGGATATGATCTCCATGTATAATACATAAGGGGGGATATGATCTCCATGTATAATACATAAGGGGGATATGATCACCATGTATAATACATAAGGAGGGATATGATCTCCATGTATAATACATAAGGGGGGATATGATCTCCATGTATAATACATAAGGGGGGATATGATCTCCATGTATAATACATAAGGGGGATATGATCTCCATGTATAAATACATCAGTGGTTCATATAGTGAACTCAGTGTAGAGTTATTCCCCCTGAGGTCATCACAGAGGAGGGGGGCATTTTTTACGTCTGGAGGAAAAGAGGTTTAATCTCCAAACACGGAAAGGTTTCTTCACAGTGAGAGCTGTGAAAATGTGGAATAGATTCCCTCAAGAGTTGGTTCTGGCCAGCTCAGTGGATTGCTTTAAAAAAAAGTCCTGGATTCTTTCTTGGATACACAGAATATAACTGATATATATCTGGATATAACATTTATAGGTAAAGTTGATCCAGGGAATATCCGATTGCCTCTCGGGGGATCAGGAAGGAATTTTTTCCCTGCAAGAGCAAATTGGATTGTGCTTTGCTGGGATTTTTTTTGCCTTCCTCTGGATAATCTGTGGGTGTAGGATTATAACTTTTTTTTTTTAATGGTTGAACTGGATGGACTTTTGTCTTTTTTCAGCCAGACTAACTATGTAACTATATGTAACTATGTAACCTCATTTCAGGACCAGTAAACTGAAATATATTACATTCTTGTTGTTAGGTTTAGATACAATTTACGTGAATGCATTAGTGACAGCTAAAAGACAAATGTATTCATCAGTTCATTGTATTCAATTTTTCGGTCCTGTCTGGTTCCATCCGATATCTTAGCCTGGAGGTATTCTTGGTAGATACTGCGTGTGACTTTTCCTGTAGGAGAAGTCTGTTCCTCGGTCTCTATTTCTAGTATCAAACATCTGTTTCAACTTCAACCTGCCTCCTAAAACTCATTTTCCATTTGTCCTCCACTCCTGTCTGCAAATAAACAAATTAAAATGCAAATGTGGACACTTCTGTTTTTTCCATTTATTTTTCATGTTAATTAGGTGCAGCTTATGACTCATTGGATGATTAGTTATATGACATTGCCTCTGCAAAACAAGTAGAGATGGCGGAGAAAGCATCTATCACTCATTAGTCCACAACACAAAAAAATAAAGCTTTCATTACTCTCTTGCTCTTCTTATTCTTAAAAAAAAATAGAATTTTACAATTAAAAAGAATGTTTTACCCTTTCAATTTTTTGGGGAAAAAAGATGAGTTACATGTAAATGTTAAGATGTAAATGTGATCATTTTAATACATTGCAACCTTAATGGCTCATTACATTCTCAGGTCCTGCTTTTTAGTGCCACACAATAATTTTTTGGAGGGGAACGCCACGCTTTTTTTTTCTTTTTAATGTCAGGTTTTGTTGAAATTCCTCCCGAAGAATTCAAATTGAGTTCAAATTCGAATTCAAATTTTTCTGAAAGAATTTCGATCAAATTCGAAAAATGAATATCCAAAAACAAATCCAAAAAGAAAACCAAACGAATCCCAATAAGAAATTCTGCACTGAAAGAATGTAAACTAAACAAATTTATCCAGCATGCACATGTCTATTGCTTACCTCTGTAGTTGTGGGTACTGGAAAGCAGTTCTTCTGTTCACACTTGGGGGGAAATGTCTGTGCGTCTTATGGAGCGGCCAGCCCAGTATTCCCGCCACCATTGTATGTCGGCAGTCTCTGGTCATCTCCTGTACTATGTCCGTAGTCTCTGGTCATCTCCTGTACTGTGTCCGCAGTCTCTGGTCATCTCCTGTACTATGTCCGCAGTCTCTGGTCATCTCCTGTACTATGTCCGCAGTCTCTGGTCATCTCGTGTACTGTGTCCGCAGTCTCTGGTCATCTAATGTACTGTATCCGCAGTCTCTGGTCATCTCCTGTACTCTGTCCGCAGTCTCTGGTCATCTCCTGTACTATGTCCGCAGTCTCTGGTCATCTCCTGTACTGTGTCCGCAGTCTCTGGTCATCTCATGTACTGTATCCACAGTCTCTGGTCATCTCCTGTACTCTGTCCACAGTCTCTGGTCATCTCCTGTACTCTGTACTATGTCCGCAGTCTCTGGTCATCTCCTGTACTGTGTCCGCAGTCTCTGGTCATCTCCTGTACTATGTCCGCAGTCTCTGGTCATCTCCTGTAGTATGTCCGCAGTCTCTGGTCATCTCCTGTACTATGTCCGCAGTCTCTGGTCATCTCCTGTATTATACCTGCATTTGTTCAAAGTTTTTTTAAACTATAGTACTGCCCTCCAACGGTCTGAGGGACAGTGAACTGGCCCCCTGTTTAAAAAGTTTGAGGACCCCTGGTCTAGGCTGACACCAAGCAATCCTGGGAAACAGACCCAACACACAGCAAGTGATTGACAGCCTCAACGTTGCATGTTTCCCTATGAGGCTATGTAGAGGGGGGGGTCCTTTCCCTCCACTCAGGTTTCAGATTACACCTGCAAATAAGAGAGGGCTTCAGATAAACAGGTTCATCTCTGTGTACCACCTGAGGCCCAGACTTATATGTAAGGGCTCTTTCACACGGACATTCCGATCAAGTCCGCCTGCTCGTTTTTCAGGCAGACCCAATCGGAACCTCCATTCTGCTCTATGGAGTGGTGGGTGTAAACGGACATGTGTCTGTTTACACCCGCCGACATCTGATCCGCCAAAAAGGGAAGGATGGAGATCCAATTACCCTTACTGCCATCGGATTGGATTAGATGAAAACAGACAGGTAGTCCGTTTTCATCTGACCGCCCATTGAGGAGAGTGAGTAGCTTTGTGTCTCCTCTGCAGCAGCGGAATAGACACAGAGCTATCATCTGCTTCCTCAGTGGGGATCATCAGAGGGATCCCCCAGTGAGCAAGCGGATCCACTAAATGGGTCCGATCCGTGAGAAAGGACCCTAGGGGTTTACAACTTAGAGCGGAGCTCCACCCAAAAGGGGAAGTTCCGCTTTAAGACTTTGTCCCCTGCTCCCCATTAAGGATTGGCACCTTTGGGGAGCGGGTACCCGAATTTGACAGATACCCGCTCCCACTTCCGCTGCGATCACCTAAGGTGATCAGAAGAGGAAGTTGTCCTCCCCCCTCCCTCCCTGTAGTTTTCTAGGACACGTGACAGGTCCCAGAAGACTACGGGGCCATTCACAAAGCGCAGTGCTTCTTGCACATGTGCAATGGGCACCCGCCTGTGAATCCGCAAGCTGTCACAGCCGGGTGCCCATACTGAAGATGCCAGCGCCAGGGAGAGAAGACGGCCAGTGAAACCAGCCGTGGTGAGGACACCGCTGGACCGAGGGACAGGTAAGTGGCTGTATTTTGAAAGTCAGCAGCTACAGTTGTTGTAGCTGCTGACCTTTTTTTTTTTTTCAGGTGGAACCCTGCTTTAAAGTAGACTGTTCAGTCACTGCTGGGAGGGGGAACAGTGGACTGAGACACTATTGAAAGGGAAAGTAGGGGGAGCTGAGCTGAGCTGACTTAGAGAATAACTTCAATGACTTTGGGGCTTCTGCTGTAAAATTTGAGGACAAATTGCTCCGCAGCACCAGCAGCTACAGAGGTCGTCAAGGGCTTGTTTTTTATGCTGGCTTTAAAGCTACTCTTTGGGCCTAAAATGTGCATTTTATTATGTGTGCAAAATATGCAAATATGGCTCTGGTAGTGAAAGAGTTAAGTCAGGGTACATCAAGTCCCGAAAATAAAAGGAAACTAGTTTCAAGGAGGCACACAGAGGAAGCCAGTCTTGCAGTGTAAAGGATGAGTGGAGTCTGCTCATAGGCAAATTTGAAAGTTTAAAATGTAGCACAGAAAATGTTATTCAGTAATTATCCGGTTTATCCCAGGAACATCAGAACCTGCATCGAGGATTACTGTAACTAGGTAGCTACATGTTTTATTGGATTCAAGAAGTGTGTGATTTTATTTTTTTTTTAGAAGCACAAAGAGTCTAATACTGATTGCAGAGTTTTCATTAAAATAAATATTTAATATTTGTTCTTGAAATCGTCTATACAAAAAAAAAGAACAGCCCTTGCAAAGAGTATGGCTTGGCTAAAAAACAAACTCTTTCCCCAACCATCCCCGAGTCATTATACGGCACGGTATTTCAGCCGTGAGCTTTGAAACACTCCCTTGACGCCTCTCAGCGTCGTGTACTAATTGAGTGATGTCAAAGCACTTCTTCCCACACACTTTTTTTTTTTCAGGTTACAAAACTACCACCTCAGCTGAAATGAACTGTTTTGCGGTCATCAATGCTAAAATGTCTCAGTGTTACTCTTGGCAGAGGCGATGCCAATTAAACCTGCAAGCCATGTCAAAGAGGTTAAAGCCGAGTTATGCTACGCTTCCTCGGTCAGAAAACATCTTCATTTCCTTGTTAATTATGCTCCGGTTCTGTTCAGCCAGGGCAGTTTTTGTAAAGTGTTTACTTATAACAAGCTAAATCAATTTCTTGAGACAGAACTTTGCATTCAAAACCGCAGAGTAAATTGTTTTAGGCTGAAGCAGAGTCGTAGCTTGTGCAAAGTTTAAAGCTGAGTGTAATATATGCAGTACCGCAAGTCAAATTCCCACTCCCCTACCCATCAACATGCAATTAAAGTTTATCAATCAAATAACTTTTTTTTTCAAGAAATACTTCTTTTCAGACCTAGTTATATCACATTTGCTCAAAGTTTGGTAGAGATCACAGTGCCTAGGCTTAGATCTTCTTCCAAAAGCATGAGCATTATAAGAAAGAACACTTCACCGGGATCCTTTTAGTTGTGCATGCTCCTCCTGGCTACTGGGTGCTGCAGACATTGGATGTACAATCTGCTGATCAGTTGCTTGATTTGTGACTCCTTCTGTGACAGTGCTACACCTTTTCATGGAGTCAGAAGGGGTATATGAGGTCTGTCCTGAATGTATCCAACCATTGTTAAAATAAAGGGGATGGTTACATTGTTACATAGTAAGGCTGGCCATACACTATACAATTTTCTGTCCAATGTCTGCCCAATTTTTTTTAGATTTATCTTCAACTATGTAGTTCAAGGGTCTGCCCAATTGGATACAATTGAAAGTGTTGTTTAGGTTTGACCTCATATTATATGTTTTTTGGTAAATCTAAAGAAAAATTCTTAAGAAAATTGTATAATGTATGACCAGCCTTAGTCTGGCTGAAAAAAGACAAAACAGTCAGAAGGGGTATATGAGGTCTTTCCTGAATGTATCCAACCATTGTTAAAATAAAGGGGATGGTTACATTGTTACATAGTAAGGCTGGCCAAATACTATACAATTTTTTGCCCAATGTCTGCCCAATTTCCTTTAGATTTACCTTCAACTATGTAGTGCAAGGGTCTGCCCAATTGGATACAATTGAAAGTGTTGTTTAGGTTTGACCTCATATTATATGTTTTTTGGTAAATCTAAAGAAAAAATCTCAAGAAAATTGTATAATGTATGAACAGCCTTAGTCTGGCTGAAAAAAGACAAACGTCCATCCAGTTCAACCACAAAAAAAAAAATTATAATCCTACACCCACAGTTGATCCAGAGGAAGACAAAAAACCCACCAAAGCATGATCCAATTTGCTCCTGCTAGGAACAAAATTCCTTCCTGATCCCCCGAGAGGTGATCGGATATTCCCTGGATCAACTTTACCTATAAATGTTAGTATCCAGTTATATTCTGTGTATCTAGGAAAGAATCCAGGACTTTTTTGAAGCAATCCACTGAGCTGGCCAGAACCAACTCTTGAGGGAGTCTTTTCCACATTTTCACAGCTCTCACTGTGAACAATGGTTTGCGCATCATTGGCAGCCAAGGAGAGTGGACTGGAATGTGCAAGAGTGAACAATGACAACTTCTCTTCACTGAATCAGTCAGTGGGGGACCTAGACTCCATTGAGTGAGCATGTGTACAGTGTGGCCGTTGCATTCAAATAGACTGAGCAAGTAGAGCAACAATTCTGTATCAAATTTTGCATTAAGCTTGAACATTCCAAATGGTTCAAAGATGGGCGAGAATCTAGTGAAAGTGATCCACAGTCTGGAAGGCGTGCAACAAGCAGAATACCTGAGAATGTTCAATATTTACAAGCTGCAATCAACAAAGACCAACGACTGACAGTCTGAGAACTACAAGCTGACCTGGTGATTTCAAAAACTACTGTTTCTGAGATTTTGATGCAGGATCTTGAAATTAAATGAAAATCATGACAAAATTTGTTGAAGGGGACTGCGGTATTGTTGTCCTCTGAAAAATGTCTAATTTTCATATTACATGGCCAGATACTTTCCAGACAGATCTTGTATGTCTCACAGGGCTCTCAATGGTGCAAGGTGAGGAGCTCCAGGATGGAGTGGAGAAAACTGATTTTATGGGGGGTTTTCAGGAATGGTAACTCCTGTATCGGATTCTGGAGTCTGAAGGCTCCGATGAGTCTGCTGAAGGATGAATCATCTAATCTTGTGTCCTTCTCTTATTGAAAACCAGCAGCCTGATATAATCAAAGGGCTGTCTGTGTTTCAGGGCTCCTTTCCTCTGGAGACAAGCTGCTGCTAGATCAGCGTACGGGTGGAGTGACACTAGGAGAGTGTCCACTGGTAGGTGGCTAGATCTGACCAAGCTGTGGCCTAAAAGAGATACTAGGAGCCTGTGTGTGTAATTGGCCAGGAGCCTGTGTAGTCCAAGGTGGGCAGAGCTGTGATAGCCAGGATGCTGAAAAGCTGGTGATGCTAAAAACCCCTGCAAGTGTAACCCTGTGACTTTGAAACAAAAATGGGTAAAAAAAACCCTGAAAATGTACTTCATAAAAAGAACTACATTTGAGCGAAACCCGCACACTCACCTGTCTAAATTGCTTGATTTATAATCAATCAACTTATAAGCAGATAGCACAGCTAAAGATTGCACATCTAAAGGGATGCTGGACATGTGTTCTTTCATAAAATGCTCTGGAGTACAATGATTGATGGCAGAGAAAGCTAATAGCTGTGAGATTCAGACAACCATGGCACAGATCAGGAGGAGGGGCAATTGATGATGATTAAAGTTATTTAGATTCAAAGGATTAAGTTGGGGAGTTTACAGAGAAATGGGAGTAATCAACACAGGAGAGGACTAGCTGCTCAAGTATGGGGAAAAATAGGCAAGCCTGTAGTTCAGTAGTAAAGAGAATTGGGCATGTGACTATTCAGGGAACAGGTTCTCTCTATAAGACACCCCCCCACACACCCTAACCCAAAAACAACAGTTTTGGGCATGTGACTTTCGCTTCACCTTTGTGGCTCTTTTAGCCACCACTCTTCTAGGGAAGCTCCCCAAAAGATTTTGGTGTGTCTGTGAGTATTAAAACCAATATGTACAACACGTCAGCACTGTATGATCAATAAATAAGTGTGTATATTTTAGATTTCTTGATATTAGACAATTTTTAATACAATGGATATACAGTAGTTCACCAACCTGCTTGGGACGTTAAAGGGTTATGATACATTCGCACCATTTTCCAAAACAATCTCTGAATTCCAGCTTCTCTGGTCTGTTAAAAAGCAGTCCTCATGTTCAAAATAGGTGTTTAATCTCCAAAGTATACCTGTAGGCCATTTACGGCCTCTTCCTAGTCTACCTGCAAAACTGATTAAGTGGGTGAAGCTCCTCCTCATCCTACCATTTAGGCAAGACAGCTAAGTTGTTGTGAATCGTTTTGGATTTACGAAACTAAAGTTCTGACTCCTTTTGATTTAAATGTTGAATTTGATTTGACTTGTTTTATTTCAGATCGTTAAATACTTGTTTACAGATAATATTATATATATAGTCAGCTGTAGGTGATCTAATTTAAGTGTAATCCACTGAAATGTTATTACTTGCAGTACATTAAAATGAACATTATATGGCGGTGGTCTGCCATTCAGGGTCACTCACATGAACAGAACAGCCCTCTAGAACTTTGTACTGAATAGCAGGACTCAGCTGGTGAGCAGGGCAGTCCGGGACTACATTTCCCAGGAAGCGTAGGGTGTAGGCGGGGACATAAGCCCAGGAGATTGGCCAGGAGACTGCGGGAAGAGATTGAAAGAGAAGAAGATGTGCTGAAGGTTCAGGTGCTGAATTAGGCCACGGAGCCAGGGTTGGAGAGAAAGAGCAGAAAGAGCCTACTGACCACCTGGTCTGCCACGCTGCCCAGCAGGCCAGTCTGACAGCAGGAGACCCGATGAGATGCGGAGTCTGAGCCGGTGAGTCCGTGGACTGACCCCATTTGCAGAGAAAGACAGACCGCTATGATCTGCTGGACTACTCTGATCGGGCGAGAGAGAGACCCATGCACCCACTAACCAAGTGAATATTGACATTTTGGCACCTCAGCTATCTACCTACACATAGTTGTGAACATTACAAATAGTTACCCCAGTTTGCGGCCTAGTTCTCGCAGCTGCCATCATTGAGATACATCTGCATTACAGTTTTTTTGTACAAGCTGACCACAGTACATACTGTTACAGGACAGGATACAGCAGTGCCAACAGAAACGAGTTTCCCTTCTTTAAAAAGGCAGGACTCCCATTACTGTTTATTTTTGCCTTTAATGTTCAGAGGCAACTGTCTTTGCATATAGACATTTATGCTAATTGTTGCTATTCATTACTTTAAGCCTGCCCTATGTTTAATGCATTAAAGGGGACCCCACTCTCATTCACTACCATCAAGAGGAAAAACTGTTAAATCTCCCTTGTTCCCTCACTATCTTTGTGTTACCTTCCTAAAGAACTATGTTCCACCCATCAACTCAACCTCATACCAACTGGGCCCCAACAAGCACACAAAAGACATTGTAGTGTTATTAAAGGGACAGTGCTAAATTTCAAGTGAGAATTCTCTTTTCTTCACATCTAATCCTTGTGATCTAGTTCTGAGAACCCACAGTGAGCTTACTTGTTTCCTGATAGTTGTTCCTGCTCACTGGGGATTCAGCAGTCCCCTCAGATTGGAGGCAGTGGATTATTCCTGAAAGCAGGCCTGCCAACAGTTATTTTTGCTTTACTGTGAATGTCTTTATTCGATGTGCAACTCTATCAGTGCAGGAACAGGAACTCTTCTCACTCAAAACCAAAAAAGTTCCTCCAGGAGGTCGAAATAACGAAGCACTCACCTCCTCCCAGATGATGTCCCTTGCAATACCTCTTCTCTGCTACAGGAGGTCTTTTCAATGCGGATATCATCACCCTGCCCTTATAGTGTAATGATGCTAATAGCTGTGCTGATATAACATGCATCACTGAGGATTCTCTAACCCTGGGAGAAGACTAAAGAGGACCCTAAACATGACCAGCGTGAGTACTTCTGGAAAGGTTAGTATATTTATGGGGGGACTCTGGCTGGGGAGTCAATAGGTCCTCTCACATTGGATGTCAACACTTTGCCCTTACAGGGTAATGATGCAGGTAGCAGTGCTGATGTCATAATATGCATGATTGAGGACTCTCCAACCCTGGGAGAAGATCAAAGAGGACCCAACACATAATGACAGGTATGAATACTTCTGGAAAGGTTAGTATTTTTATGGTTTGGCTTTGGTTGGGGGATGAATGGGGAGAAAAGAGGTCTTCTCAAAGGGGATGTCACCACTCTGCCCTTACAGTGTAATGATACAGAAAGCAGTGCTGATGTCATAACATGCACCATTCAAGACTCCCGAACCATGAGAGAAGATCAAAGGAACTCTGCACATCACCTGACCAGCCTGAAGACATCTAGAAAAGTTAGCATATTTATGGGGAGGGGGGTTCTGGTTGGGGGATTACTAGGGAATCAATGGAGTACTAACTTGTCCTGTGAATTCTAGTTGCTACCATGTTTAACCAATGGCTTCACTTGTGTCACGGATCTGGACCAAATATTCAGTCTTTGTAGTTTGACTTCTCCTGCTGCATGATTGCTCAGTCAGTCAACCATGACAGCTCACGAAACATTGATGCCACTGACAACTAGGCAACTAGAACTTTGAGAAGAAGGCAAGCAAGGGCAGCCTACGTATTTCTTTGCATAACTTTTCTTTATGATGAAGGAGCTGAAAAAGGAGAAGCGACCTCGAAATACAATCAACACATCAATAATATGCTAAGAAAATGTTATAACAGATGGCCAGTATTTTTACAGAAATATGTAGAGCTTATATTCGGGAGCCACACGTCGGATATAAACCTTCCACCGGGAAAACAATATTATTAACACGTCTACAGAGCCAAGGCAATTTTTGACAAACTATTGGCAGGTCTTGTTGACAGATATTACAGAAGTCCCTCACCAATTACTTCCTGTAAAACAGGTCCTTGCATAGAGGCAGTGATTAATTAAAATTGTCATAATTTCAAAAGAGGAAATCGATCCCGGCAAGGGTACATTGCACCCGCGAGAATCAGCAGAGTATCTCACACGTCTGAGCTCAAAGTTACCAGTTTAATATAAAAGCCCAATTTAGAGGTGCAATTTATTCATCATAAAGAGTTTGAATAACTATCGATTATTAGGTGTGGATTGATAATTGCACTGATGTCTGTATTGATCCTGGGACCGTAAGGATGCCATGTATCAAATTTTTGTCAGATGTTTATGGAAAACGTTCTATATAAATGGACTGACATTAAGGGGCTCTAATCTATTCCAGATAGGTGAATAGTAAATCCTTTGCAGAGGAAACATTATGGAAGTTTGAAACTTAAAGTAATACTTAAAGAAGAACTTCGGTCCCACTGTAATGTTGGCCCCGCCCCTCCGGTGTTGCCATCTTGGAAAATCAAGGATATGTGCAGATGTGCTAAAGGGCCCCGGCAAAGACCTACGTCACATCTGCAGGGTTTCATGCACATGCTCTGACACCTTGAGATCAGGGACCTTCAGGGTCTTCACGCATGACTGTTGAAATCCTTGCACATGTGCATTTGTGCCTCAGGTCTCCATACATGCGTGGAAACTAGCAGGTGCATGTATCCTGCAGACATTGGCACTGGTACTAAAAGAAAAACATAAAACATAGCAGTATGACAAGTGCAATACTGCTCACACAAAGTGGTTATTAGAAAATCCAAGTGGAGTAATATAATAAGTATTAACAAACAAGTTCTATTCGATCACATGGATCATACTGAGGTTAGACAGAGACATGGTAAACACATCTTTATAAAATCACTGAATTAAAAACATTCGGCATCTCCAGATCTAATAGTATTCGGCAATCAGGAATTCACATAAGGCAATGAAGTTCCTAACTACTAGATCAAAGGATTTCCATATTTTCCATATAATATCTGCATGAGGGGAACATTCTTCAAAAAATGTTTTGGTGACCACCACAGTGAATAGAATGACCTCCTGAAAATGGAAAACCAGAAAAAAAGGGATCATAGTAGAGGGAACAAAAAGTAGGGTATATGCATTAACCATATGCAATAACAAAACCACCCCATGACAGGTATATATGTTATTCTGTTACCTTCTCATAAACTTGACCATCATGAAAGGATGGATATGTAGCCTTCCTGGATAGCCACCCCAAATGGAAATATATCCACAGTAGTAAGTGATTCTAAAAGTGTATAAATATAACATGAATATGAAGCTACCAACAAACCTGAATGAGACTAAAATAAGGGTCAAATCTAAAGAATATTACCATACAAAAGATCAAGGGGACTCCTCCTTACTTGAAGTAAGATCAGGTCTGGATGAAAAGGTGAATATGGGGGTGGGCAGCCAGGTAGTTGATATGTAAAGTCCAGACTGGTTAATACAGTCTATGCATATACCAGCACCCCCTCACCCACCCTGACCCTTCCTGCACCCCGCTCACCCCAACATGCCGCCCGCGCTCCTCCTCCTTGTCCTCCTCTCCTCCATCCCTAAAACCGCCTTCCTCTACCCACCCACCCCCGCTAAGCAGCTCTATATCGCCCCCTCACTTCTCCCCTCTCCCCACTACGGCACCCACCACCTCCTCCTGCTACTCCACTTCCCCGCTGACCCACTTGCCACCACTTTCAGACCCAAGCGCTCCTACACCTCCCGTTCCCACGCCACCTTCCTCACCCTCCTCCTTCTCATATCAGCTGGGGACATCTCCCCAAACCCTGGCCCCTCACCACCTCACACCCCCCCTAGAGCCCCCCCTGCTCACGCCAGCCGACGCGACCCCCTCAACCTCATACATGTACCCCTCCTCCCCATATCTATCCCCCCTCTCTCGGTTGCACTCCTGAATGCTCGTTCGGTTTGCAATAAGCTTACCGCCATCCATGACCTCTTCATCTCTCGCTCCCTCAACCTCCTAGCAATCACCGAAACTTGGGTACAGGCCACCGACTCCACTGGACCCATTCACCAAGACTGAGCGATCGCAGAGGTGGTGGTGTCGGCTTGCTCCTGTCACCGCTTAGCACCTTCCAGGTCCTCCCTAACCCACCCTCTCTTTCCTTCCCCTCCTTTGAGGCGCACTGCATCCGACTCTTCTCACCCACCCCCCTAAGGATCGCAGTGATCTACAGGCCTCCCGGACCCATAGCCCGCTTCCTGGATGACTTCGCCGCCTGGCTTCCCTTCTTCCTCTCCTCTGAGCTCCCCACCATCATCCTCGGGGACTTCAACATCCCCATCAACGACAACACCCCGGCTACTTCCCAATTCCTCCACCTAACCTCCTATTTCGCGCTCACACAGCACACTCAATCCTCCACCCACCTCGGAGGGAACACCCTGGACCTCGTCTTTTCCCACCTCTGTACCCTCAACCAGTTCGCGAACACCCCCTTCCCTCTCTCCGACCACCACCTCATCACCTTCTCCATCTCCCCTTCCCCCAACTCCCCCCCTCAAAAACGCCAAACCATCACCAGCCGCAACCTCCGCAACCTGAACCCGGCCCCCCTCCACTCTGCCGCCGACTGCCTACACGACAGCATCCTCTCACTGTCATGTCCTGACATAGCCACCACCTTGTACAATGACTCACTGTCAGCTGCCCTAGACTCTCTGGCACCCCTTACCACACGCATCATCAAACCCAGACCGCTTCAACCCTGGCAGACCGACAGCACTAAACGCCTCAAACGTCGCAGTCGCGCACTGGAGAGACTGTGGCGCAAAACCAGGTCCCCTCATACTTTCTCCCTCTACAAATCTGCATTTCTTATCTACACCTCCTCCCTCCACGCCGCCAAGCAGGCCTACTTTGTTAACCTAATAAACACCCTCTCCTCCTGCCCCCGCCGACTCTTCTCCACCTTCAACTCCCTGCTCTCCCCCCCCCTCCTCCACTCAGTACCTCTCTCACCGCCCACGAAATTGCCACCCATTTCCACAACAAGATTGACGCTATCCGTAAGGACATCGTCAACTTGCAATCTACCTCCCCACCTAGCCTCCTCGCCCCCGTCACCCCTTCATCTCCCCCCTCCTCTGCCCTCACAACCGCACTGCCCCCCTCCTCTCCCAATGCCCCGCCCACCATAACCCCCCCCGCACTGCACTCCCTCAGCCCTGTCACTACTGAGGAAGTCGCCAAAGTCCTCTCAAAAGCCTCACTACCTGCCCCCTGGACCCTATCCCCTCTCAACTCCTCCGGTCACCCCCCTCTTCCCTCATCCGCTCCCTCACCAACATCTTCAATCTCTCCCTCTCTACTGGCGTATTCCCCTCCCCCCTAAAGCACGCGCATATCACCCCCATCCTCAAAAAGCCCTCCCTGGATCCCGCGGACCCCAACAACCTCAGACCCATCTCCCTGCTGCCACTCACCTCCAAGCTCCTTGAACGCTTAGTCTACGATCGCCTAAGCTCCCACCTTACTGACAATAACCTCCTTGACCCTCTACAGTCCGGCTTCCGTCCCCTACACTCCACTGAAACCGCCCTCCTCAAAATCACTAACGACCTACTCAACGCCAAAGCCAAGGGCGACTACTCTGTCCTCCTTCTCCTGGACCTCTCTGCGGCCTTCGACACAGTTGACCACCCCCTCCTTCTTAATAAACTACTCTCCCTTGGCATCGGAGATGCTGCTCTCTCTTGGTTCTCATCCTACCTATCCCGACGCTCCTTCAGTGTCACCTATAATGGTGCCACCTCCCCCTCCCTCCCCCTCTCTGTTGGGGTCCCCCAAGGCTCTGTCCTTGGACCCCTTCTCTTCTCCATCTACACCTCCTCCCTGGGCAAACTCATACAATCTCACGGCTTCAACTATCACCTCTATGCTGACGACACCCAAATCTACCTCTCCACCCCTCACCTCACCCCCACTATCTCCGCCCGCATCACTCACCTCCTAAATGACATCTCAGACTGGATGTCGCTACATTTCCTCAAGATTAACCTCTCCAAAACCGAGCTTCTCGTCTTTCCCCCTGCCCACACCCCCCCCCCATCCTATCCATCATCACCAACAACTCCACTATCACTTCCGCCCCGCAAGCCAAAGTCCTTGGCGTCATTCTTGACGCGAACCTCTCCCTCCAACCGCATGTCAAATCACTCACAAACACATGCAGGCTCCATCTTCGCAACATTGCCAAGATCCGCTCCTTCCTCACCCCAGACACCACCAAACTTCTAGTACACTCCCTCATCATCTCACGCCTTGACTACTGCAACTCCCTCCTCACTGGCCTACCCAAGTGCAGGCTCTCCCCGCTCCAGACCATCCTGAACTCAGCTGCCAGACTCATCCACCTTACCACCCGCTCCACCTCTGCCACCCCCCTCTGCCTCTCCCTCCACTGGCTCCCGATTGCCCAACGCATCAAATTTAAACTCCTTACCCTGACCTACAAAGCCGTTCACAACACTGCCCCTGACTACCTCACCAATCTGATCACCAGGTACCACCCTACCCGTACCCTTCGCTCCTCACAGGACCTCCTTCTATCCTGCTCCCTGGTCTCCTCCTCCCATGCACGACTGCAGGACTTCTCCAGGTCCTCCCCCATCCTCTGGAACTCACTGCCCCAATCCATCAGACTGTCGCCTTCTCTATTCACATTCAGGCGCTCCCTCAAAACCCATCTCTTCAGGGAAGCCTACCCCACCCTCACCTAACGGCCATCCTCCCTCATTCCTCCTACCACTTCATCCCCCCCAGCCACTTCCTACTGTACCTTTACCCCCTCCCTCCTAGATTGTAAGCTCGTAAGAGTAGGGCCCTCTTACCCCTCGTACGCTGTCTGTCTTTGTTGTACTGTGCCATGTATTGTCCCCCCCTATTGTACAGCGCTGAGCAAACCCTTTGGCGCTATATAAACTCGTAGTAATAATAATAATAATAATAATAATAATATATGAATATATAGACCCAAATCTGGGTTTCCAAAAATTGCTCAGTAGTGAGAAAGTAATGCGGTTCCTTAAAAATATGTATGAGACTGTAGAAGCATGCCACAGCACATATAAAGCATAGGATACAGATATTCCTCCAATAGGAGTTCAAAAAACTCCCCCAAATGAGGTAAATAGGCACAGGGTTTCCAAAAATGTGAGGGTATGTAACCCGTTTATATTGATAGCACTAAAGCCTAATTTAGCCTAACGGCTATACACTTGCCACCGGTGGAAGTAGGCTGTGATTCAAAGTTGCCATGTGCGGGCTGCTTTGGATGATGTCCTCATCATAATTAGAGTGTCTCCTGCCTTTCCAGTGTGGAGCTGAAGCAAACCGCTTCCTCCTTCCTCGTGGGCACCGCGCCCTATGGAGACGCTGAGCGTAATGATGTCATCACATTGACACGTTTCGTCCGCCAATCACCGCAGACTTCGTACCAAAAGACCTGGTCAATGGCTGTTAACTGTCCACTCCAAAAACACACTGGAAATGTGCGTCAACACGCATCCATAATTCATGTCAACACACAGAGGAAATGCATATTGATGTATGACAATGCACCTCTCTAATGCACTTCTACGCACACTCATTGATTTAAATGGGCCCTTGGAGTTGTCACCATAACAAAAGATGATGGTAAATCTTTGCGTACATCTGTTCAGAAAGAGAGAGGCACAACATTATATTTCCCCAATGGTGCACAGACAGCAAAAAATAAATTCACAGGAATTATAATCCTTCTGTACTCTATCCACATCAAAAGAAAAAGGTTTTGGCCGTATGTACACTTCAGCTCCAGCCCAAACAACATAGTTTTGGATCGAACAGGGTTTGCACCTCTGCAGGGGAAAGCTAGAGATACACTTTGGAGTCTATGTATAAAAATGTGTTGGATGAATGTGACAAGCGTTCGCCTATCCTTGATTAATTCTGGCCATATGTTTCCTAATACAGTGATTTCCTATGATTGTCAGCTCCATGTAGTGGCCATATTGTGGTATTTTTTGTTATTGATGTATTTCAGAAAACAAATTATATATTTTTCTATAAATAGACCCCATAAAGTGGGCCTTTTTCCTTAAAAACAATAATGCAACCAATATGTATATAACCATATACAGTCATGGCCAAAAATATTGGCACCCCTGCATTTCTGTCAGATAATGTGCCACTTTGCCCTGAAAGTTGTTGTAATTACAAATGTTCAGGCATTCTGATGGTCATTTCTTTTTTATTGTATTGGTATGACACAAAAAAAGTGGAGAAACAAAAAACTTAATGTGACACACTCCATGCAAAATTCCAAAAATGGATTGGACAAAATTATTGGCATCCTTAATTTAATATTTAGTACCACACCCGTTTGAAAAAAAAATAACTGAAATCAAATTGCTTCCTGTAACCATCAATGAGTTTCTTCCACCTCTCTACTGGAATTTTGGAGCACTCTTCTTTCACCAACTGCTCCAGTTCTCTCAGATTGGAAGGCTTCCCTTTCCTAACTGCTGTTTTGAGATCTCTCTATAGGTGCTATATGGGATTGAGATCTGGACCCATTGATGGCCAGTCCAGTACTCTCCAGCACTTTGTCTGAAACCATTTCTGGGTGCTTTTTGACGTGTGCTTTGGGTCATTGTCCTGCCGTAAGACCCATGACTTCTGATGAAGACCCAACTTTCTGACACCGGGCCATGCATTGAACTCCAGAATTCTTTGGTAGTCTTCAGATTTCATAATGCAATGCACACAATCAAGACATCCAGTATCTGAAGCAACAAAGCAACCCCAAAACATCAATGACACCCGCACCATGTTTGACTGTAGGGACTGTATTCTTTTCTTAAAAGGCCTCACTGCTGAAAACAGTAGAATAATGGGCTTTACCAAAAAGCTATCATTTTGTTTCATCTGTCCAGAGCACATTCTCCCAAAAGGATTTTGGCTTTCTCGGGTAGGTTTTGGCAAACTCCAATCTGGCTTTTTTATGTTTCTGTGTCAGCAGTGGGGTCTTCCTGGGTCTCCTAGCATAGCGTTCCTTTTCATTCAGATGGCGATGTACAGTGTGAGCAGGGGCGGACTGACAACTCATGGGGCCCCTGGGTAATAGGGGATCATGGGGCCCCTGTGTCCTTGCCCAAACTCAAAAAGCCTATGAAAAAGGTACCAGGGGCATCTCATGGGGCCCCCTACTGACCCCAGGCCCTCGGGCAGTGCCTGAGTTTCCAAATGGTCAGTCCACCCCTGAGTGTGAGCTAACACAGTTGTACCCTGTGCCTGAAGGTCAACCTACGTTTATCTGGAAGTTGATTGAGGTTCTTTAGCCACCATTGGAACAATCCTTCATTGCAATCTTTGATAAAGTTTTTCTCTTTTGTCCACGTCCAAGGAGATTAGCTACAGTGCCATGGGCTGTAAACCTCTTGACAATGTTGCGCACAGTGAACACAGGAACATTAAGATCTCTGGTTATGGACTTGTAACCTTGATTGTCCATGCTCTTCCACAATTTTTGTTCTAAAATCTTTAGACAATTCTTTGCTGCTCTTTCTCTTCTCCATGGTCCATGTGGCACACAGAGACACACAGCAGAGAGTCAGTTTTTCATCATTTTAACTGGTTGCCAGTGTAATTTCTATATTGTCAGGACCTGTTAATTGATACAGGTGAATTTAAAGTGTTACTAAACCCAGGACCCTGCATTCAGTATATCTGGTCTCCCACAGTACACAGAACATAAACGTGCAATTATTTTAGTAAATATAAACTGCTAAATACCTTTTCTTATCAGCAGTTAGAGCAGTCTTGTGACTTCTATTAATGTCCAACCCAGCACTAGCTAAAGCTTGTAGGAGGAGCTTGCTTTCTGTTCCAGTAGGATGCAAAACCCCTGACCTGTGCTGATTGGCCCTGTGTTGATCACATTCACTCTCCCAAAAAGAAAAAACCTCTCTAGCAATACACACCAAACTGAGCATGTGCAGAATGGCTACAGTTCAGTCTGTCTTATCAGGAGATAAAGACATGGACATTTGAACAAGAAGAGGAGCAGAGAAGTCAGGATTAAATGGCCTTTTTACACAGTGAAAAGGATTAACCCCTTAGGTTCCACAGTGAGTATAACAAGCATGCTTTACTGCATATACAGACTGATTTTAGTGTTGTTGGTTTAGAAACACTTTTAAGTACAAATTACAGGAGCATCACAAACTTGGAATGCAATTATTTATTACAATTTTGAGAAGGTGCCAACAATTTTGTCCAAAACAAAAGAAATACACATGAGAATGCCTAAACATCTGTAATTGCAACAATTTTCTGGGTGAAGTGGTGCATTTTCTAACAGAAATGCTGGGGTGCCAATATTTGTGGCCATGACTGTAAGTTCTGCCTCACTTATGTGTTTTTTCTGTGTTGTTTTGAAATGCTTCAGGCTATCATTGTTAAATAGTATATTGACATCTAGTGCCGTTTTAGAGACACTACTACTACTTGTTTATTTATGTGAATTTGTACCTTCCTCCGTCCTTCTCTCCTGTTTAGTGCTACTAAGTTCACTCCTTGCTAGACTCTCCCTGTTCCTTCCATGTTCCCCCAGTCAGTGTTAGTACTTCGCAGAGAGAGGCTTGGGAAAGTTGTTGTCTTCTTAACCACTTGACCTCCAGAGGATTTACTCCCCTTAATGACCAGGCCTCTTTCTGCTACTCGGCGCTGCACTAATTCAACTGATAATTGCGCGGTCATGCAATGCTGCACCCAAACGAAATTTACGTCCTTTTTTTCACACAAATAGAGCTTTCTTTCGGTGGTATTTGATCACCTGTGCACTTTTTATTTTTTACGCTATAAACAAAAAAGGCCAAAAATTTTAAAGAAAAACATTATTTTTTACTCTCAGCTATAAAAAATATATAGTAAACTCAAAGTTGGTTATAAATTTTTATGTTTTTGGTAAAAAAAATCCCAATAAGTGTATATTGATTGCTTTGTGTGAAAGTTATAGCGTCTCCAAACTTTGGTATAGATACTGCAATTTACGCCATTTTTTGCTATACAGCGCTGCGCTAGTTTAACGGACAATTGCGCAGTCATGCAATACAGTACATAAATTAAATTTACATCCTTTTTTTCCCACAAATTGAGCTTTCTTTCGGCAGTATTTGATCGCCTGTGCGTTTTCTTTTTTTTTGTGCTATAAAAAAAAAGGCTGACAATTTTGAGGAAAAAAAACAATATTTTGGACTTTTTGCTATAAAACATGTACAGTAAAAAAAACATTTAAAAATCAAATTTAGTCATAAATTTCTGCCAAAATGCATTCTGCGACATGTCTTTGCTAAAAAAAAAACCCAATACGTGAAAATTAATTGGTTTACGTGAAAGTTATAGCGTTTACAAATGGCGGGAAAGATACTCGGATTTTTAGTTTTTTTTATACTAATAATGGCGGAGATCAGCGACTTAAGGCAGCAATCAGGGACTTATGGCGGCGATCAGCGACTTATGGCGGGACTGCGGCGGACATTCTGACATTGGGGGGTACTGACTTGGGGTCACTGACATCCCCAGTGACACCAATACAGTGATCAGTGCAAAAAAAAAAAACACTGACACTGTACTAATGGCACTGGGGAGGAAGGGGTTAAGTTTATTTTGCAGGGAAGGGTTATCTGTGTGAGGGGAGTGTTTTACTAGGGGGCGGGTGTGTGTGCTGCATGGGACACCGCTGATCGGGAGAGAGAAACTCTTCTGTCCTGATCAGCTTGTCCTGGAGCTGTCAGGGAACTGACAGAAAGCACAGCTACTGAAGCTGTGCTCTCTGTCAGCGATTGCCGCTGATCGCCAGGACATAGCCGGTAACGATCGGCTGTGACCCGGCGACTGACATCCGCGGCTGTGATCGGCAGGACAGGTAGGGCGGCGGCGCGCCTCGCGCGCGCCCCCTACCTGTTTACAAAACACACGTTTTAAAACGTGGTTTTGCCTGCCCGTGCCGCCCTGCCGCCGTATTTCTACAGTGGCTGGGCGGCATGTGGTTAAAGTGTCCTCTTATCTGAAGTAAAGCTGGCCATAGACAGATCAAAATTCCGATGGTTCTCACATTTGACATCTGTCGAACAGGAATGTTGGAAAATTTGTATTCGATCAGTGGCTACAGATAGTCGGCTGCAGCACTGTTCAATATATTTAGACAGTGAAGGAGTCCCCACTGTCAGAATACAATAGCATAGCGAGGAGTCCTCCATCCACCTAGCTTTTGTGGATAGGGGAATACATTTGCTTTTTTTTGTTTTTTTACCAGCGAGCAAAATAAATAACCCATCCATGGGCAGTCTTAGATTGTGTTGGATTCAAGTTCTGTGCCTTATTGAAGAGGTGAGCTGCCTGTGGATGGTACCATGTCAGCAGGTGACCATACTGTCCAAGCAGATTGGGTCTGCCCAGCTGCCTGGGAGGTCAAAGTGGCAATCGAAACAGAACACTATTCTTTAAGTACATTTCTTTTTTCTTTTACTAATTTTAGTTATTGCATATCAAATTTCCAAAAAAATGTAAAAAAATACAAATGATTAATGGCTTATTTGGATTGTATTCTTGAAAATATTTTTTTTCTCTTTTTTTTTTAAGAGTAGTGTATTGACCATTTTTTTCACCTACTTTTCACCCAAGATTCACACATTTTTACTAGGTAATAATAATAATAACATGCATTGGCTGTTCCTTTTACACTGCCGGTGAATTATTAAGCCTTTTGTACGCTCAGGTTTCAACGCACCTGGAAAACCGCGGGCCTTTTTTCCACAATTTAATGTCTTTCTGCAGATTATATTTTTTTTATACAGCCAGTTGTTCAGTGCAGATATTTGTGATTTAATGGCACCCAAGCAATCCATTTTGAGAGGCTGCAGATGATAGATGAAATCCTATTCCACCACCGTGGTAATAACAGCACTGCTTGTTTTTTTCTGGAGAGGACAATGGAGATTTAATTATAGTAAGTGAGTGGGGTGATTGTAAAATGCCAGAGACAAATGAACCACCATTGTACAAAGCTAATTTTACTAATTGCTTGTTGTGGTATGCACTCATTTTTGTATTACGATTATTTTTTTTTTTTATTTGCTTGATGACTATTTTCATATCTGTGGTAGGGACAAAATCATGAGGGCCGTTCTTATCTGTGAACTGCAGTAACACAGGGTAAAACACACATTTTTCTGCACTGCACATTCATTTTAAGGCTTGCTTCACATCACTGCATGTGCAGGTGTGCATGTACATTTTGCACACGCTCCCACATGTTGCACATAGGGCAGCCCATGACCAGGGGACTAAAGATGGCTTGATCCAGTTCCACTAAACCAATACCTACTCCCCATACTTAACCTAAGTAACCACACTGACAACAAATGGAGTTAATGGCCCAAAACTGGCCTTTTATTACAACTATCAATAAATAACATTTTTTAAATAACAGAAAACACAGTATAAACATATGTTCTTTCAAGGTCCCAATAGGCATCAAGAAAACGAATACCTGCGTCCTGCTTAACCATTTTAATACCGGGCAATTTTACACCTTCCTGCCCAGGCCATTTTTCACGTTTCAGCGCTCTCACAATTTGAATGACAATTGCGCGGTCATACAACACTGTACCCAAACTAAAATTTTATCATTTTCTTCACACAACTAGAGCTTTCTTTTGGTGGTATTTAATCACCGCTGGGGTTTTTATTTTTTGCTAAATTAACAAAAAAAGACCAAAAATTTTGAAAAAAAAACCACATTTTTCTTTGTTTCTGTTATAAAAGTTTACAAATAAATAATTTTTCTTCATAAATTTAGGCCGAGATGTATTCTGCTACATGTCTTTGGTGAAAATAACCCAAATTAGGATGTATTATTTAGTTTGTAGGAAAGTTATAGAGTTCACAAACTATGGTATAGATCTGAATATTGATCAATCCTGAAGTACTGACAGCCAATCTAATTTCTTGAGGTCCAAGAATGTCAGAATAGTACAGATATCCCCAAATGACCCCTTTTTGCAGAGTAGACAGTCCGACGTACTTCATAAGAGGCATGGCGAGTTTTTTGAAGTTGTATTTTTTTTGTCATAATTTTTCGGAAAATTAAAAAATTTAAAAAATTATTTTCACAATTTTTTTTTTTACATACTGTCACCAGTGCAGTACAGTGTCATCATATAACTGGCATGGCGGTAAACAGGGACACTGACTGGTGACAGTATGAAAAAAAAATATATTTATATATTTTTTATTTTTTTTATTATTTTTAATTTTTTATTACTTTTTTTATTTATTTTTTAATTTTTTTTCATATTTTACTATGACCAAAGTAGTACAATGTTACCATAGTAACATTGAACTACTTTGGGGAATTGATCAGTATTTTTATTTTTTTATTTTTTTACACAATTTGCTTATAGCAAAGAATTATTTTGCTATAAACAAGCATTTACCTGAATGACATCGATTCATTCAGGTTTTTTTTTTTGTGCTTAGCTGTGATTTGGCCACAGCTAATCACATGACATGTGCATGTGACGTGCTGTGACCATTCACAGCTAGGCACTAGTATACAATGGATGGCATGAATGAAGCCATCCATTGTATACAACTGTCATGTGACCTGCTGTGATTGGTCACAGCAGGTCACATGGTACCAGCAACGGGGGCCAGTACTCAGATCTGTCATCGGCCGTGTCCGAGGTACACGGCTGGTGACAGATCGCGCCGCTGCACGACTTTGCAACCGCGTGAACTGCGCATGTGCGGGAGCATGCCAAATGGCGTGCACCCGGAAAGCTGAAGAATTTTTGCGGCCGCCAAACAGCTACAGGCCGGGCGGCTAATGGTTAACTAGCCTCCAGCTGCAACATCACCAACTCGGAGACATCACCGCAGATACCCCCACCAGAACAACTGGAAGCCGTACCTCAGACGGGTTCCTACAAAATGCCTTTTCTTGTGCCCTCATTAACCAACAAGGACCTTGCACCCCGCCGGATGTCCCCCAGCACCAATATGGCACAACCACCAGCAAGACAAACCATTAAACAACAGGAGGGCGGGAAGTTTGCCCTCTGAGAACTCTCTTCAGACTGAAAAATCCCCTGCCACACCCTGTAAGACCACCCATCGTGGCTCCCCCCACTCCTTCCTTAACTATTTTCAACTCCCCCTTACGCCAATGGGACTCTGCCCATCCTAACCCCCTTTAACCCCTGTCACGCCGGCCCTTCGTTCAGGTCTTCTTTTCTTCTTACTCCAGGACTTCCTTTTGTTTTATTTCTGTAAATTCTTGCTGCAGCACCATTCAGTTTGGCGTGCACATTTGCCGATGCAAGAGGGTATCATTAATAGACATTTCGCAATTTGTTTTGTTATGATCCGAAATTCAGATGAATTTTTAATTATTCTGAGATTTGGATGTATCCGAATCTCCGAATCACTAATAGTAATTAATCCAAAATTACTCTAACGGAAATAACTAATTCATTTGTATTTGTTTGCAACTTCAAAGGGCTTTGCAAGTTCAGTAATATACTGTATGTCACACTCTGTATTAATATATGATTGGCCAAAGTCGCAAAGCATCAAAGTCGCAAGCAAGTCGCATGGAAGTTGCAAGCGAGTTGCAAGTAAGTGGCAAGCAGGTCGAATTGAAGTTGCAAGCAAGTTCCATCATAGTTTCAAGCAAGTGTACAATCCTAACGCACATGTTCCTGCGTTAAAAATGTCTGTGTGTATAAGTGGGTGCTGCAGCGACCATCGGCAGGAACCAAACAGAATCAGCAAGGGAGAATGTCACCAGCATACCAAGGATCTCCAATATGGGTCCAACAGTTTTAATGAACGATCACATAGTTACAGCAAGGCAACGTTTTGGAGTCTCGCAGGACCCCTTCATCAGGAATGTGACAAAACATACCTGATGAAGGGGTCCTGCGAAACTTTGCCTTGCTGTAACTATGTGATCGTTTATTAAAACTTTTGGACCCATATTGGTGATCCTCGGTGTGCTGGTGACATTCTCCCTTAACGTTTTTAAGCAAGTCTCATCAAAGTCTCAAGAAAGTAGCAAGCAAGTCACCAAAACGACATAACGAATTAATCTGAATCATCCGAAATAACTTCCGAAAGTATGAATCGGAACAACGAATATACAAAACGAATAGGAGAATGAATCATTCTAACAAACCGATATGACAAAACAAAATGATTGCCTTAACAAATTAATCTGAAACAAAACAAAACTAATTTCTTTGTCATGCACATCTCTAGCCATTAGTAATTATTGGCAAACACATGTGCATATGCTTAAGAGCAGTGCGATCTCTAAATATCAGAAAAGCTCACTATTTTGCGCTGATGCTGGTTCCTTGCCTGGTCTCAATGGTGCAGGAACTACCTTGGCAGCTGTAACGTGATTGGGGTCTTGCAGTCTCAAGGCACAAAAGTAGAGTAGAATTCCAACCAGGAAACTCAACCAGAGCAATTTTTATAGAAAATTACTCTTTCCTACAATCTTGTGGTGAGGAAATGTAATTTTCACTGAAATAAAAGCTTAATATGAAGAGTGCTCCTAGATGCAGTTAACCAGATCAGCTGACTCCTGGTGCTGACCTGGAAGCCAGACCCTGTCAGAGAAGGTACAGAGATGGTCTGTTATGCGACCCTTTGGGCTCCAGGTTGACCTAGAGGAGCGTCCAGATCACCTTCACATCTGTTAGCTGCAGAGCACTTTATGGATTGGGGACTGTGCTGCACCTATCTTTACCCATTATAGGGGTAAAGACCTGTTCGACAGAACAGAGCTCTTTGTGCCCTGCCTTGGTTTCAGAACACCTTGTAGACCACCACTGGGGTAAGTCCTTCCCTTGTCTTCTACTCTAGAGTCTGTTTCTGAAGCAATCTTGTCTGCCCAGTCTGCTGAGGATCATGAGGATTGCAATTTCTCCCTCTTAGAGGATTTCAAACCAGAGAAGGCTCAAGGAGACTGTCTTGGTTCTCATTAACATAGTACTAGTAGTAGTAGTACTGTTTAAAACTAGAGCAGCGTGTGTCTGGATATGCAGATGTCTCCAGTATGGGTTCCTATTAAAGGTCCTTAACCTTATAAAACTTTCCCAGTGCATTCTTTACTAAAGATCCCTCTATCCAGCAAAAACTAGAACTCTTGCCCACTGCCCTTCATTGTTATGTGGACAGGCTGGTGGCCATCACCAGACTCATTTCTAGCTTGGGACTACTGACTATTGACATGCGGTGCACCTCTCACTAAAATGCTGGTCCACAGAACAGCAATGTATGAAACACGCTCTGTGCATGCCCCCCTGAGAGCGATATTTATTCATGAGGTTGCTGGAGGTAAGAGTACTTTTATGCCCCATAAATATAAACAAAAACCATAACCTAGAAAGTCCTTTTACTCCAAGAACAAAAATAATTCCTTTCGGCTTCTATGGCCAGGCCCACTAATCAGTTCCAATGTAATCCTTGGACCTCCAAGTCCTTCAGGTCTGCCAGCAAGTCTCCACAGAGTGAGTGGGGGGATTTCTGCTGGACATTTTGTCCACATGGACCCAACACACCTCAAACATTTTGGTAAGGGAAGTGGTTTCCAGGCATATACAAACTAGAATTTCTATGCTGTCAAACCTCTGTTCCCTGGGACCTCCATGCTACATACAGTCAGGTCCATAAATATTGGGAAATCGACACAATTCTAACATTTTTGGCTCTATACACCACCACAATGGATTTGAAATGAAACTAACAAGATGTGCCTTAACTGCAGACGGTCAGCTTTAATTTGAGGGTATTTGCATCCAAATCAGGTGAACAGTGTAGGAATTACAACAGTTTGCATATGTGCCCCCCACTTGTTAAGGGACCAAAAGTAATGGGACAATTGGCTTCTCAGCTGTTCCATGGCCAGGTGTGTGTTATTCCCTCATTATCCCAATTACAATGAGAGGATAAAAGGTCCAGAGTTCATTTCAAGTGTGCTATTTGCAGTTGGAATTTGTTACTGTCAACTCTCAAGATGAGATCCAATGAGCTGTCACTATCAGTGAAGCAAACCATCATTAGGCTGAAAAAACAAAACAAACCAATCAGAGAGATAGCAAAAACATTAGGCGTGGCCAAAACAACTGTTTGGAACATTCTTCAAAAGAAGGAACGCACCGGTGAGCTCAGCAACACCAAAAGACCCAGAAGACCACAGAAAACAACTGTGGTGGATGACCGAAGAATTCTTTCCCTGGTGAAGAAAACACCCTTCACAACAGTTGGCCAGATCAAGAACACTCTCCAGGAGGTAGGTGTATGTGTGTCAAAGTCAACAATCAAGAGAAGACTTCACCAGAGTGAATACAGAGGGTTCACCACAAGATGGAAACCATTGGTGAGCCTCAAAAACAGGAAGGCCAGATTAGAGTTTGCCAAACGACATCTAAAAAAGCCTTCACAGTTCTGGAACAACATCCTATGGACAGATGAGACCAAGATCAACTTGTACCAGAGTGATGGGAAGAGAACAGTATGGAGAAGGAAAGGAACTGCTCATGATCCTAAGCATACCACCTCATCAGTGAAGCATGGTGGTGGTAGTATCATGGCATGGGCATGTATGGCTGCCAATGGAACTGGTTCTCTTGTATTTATTGATGATGTGACTGCTGACAAAAGCAGCACGATGAATTCTGAAGTGTTTCGGGCAATATTATCTGCTCATATTCAGCCAAATGCTTCACAAATGATTGGACGCCGCTTCACAGTGCAGATGGACAATGACCCAAAGCATACTGCAAAAGCAACCAAAGAGTTTTTTAAGGGAAAGAAGTGGAATGTTATGCAATGGCCAAGTCAGTCACCTGACCTGAATCCGATTGAGCATGCATTTCACTTGCTGAAGACAAAACTGAAGGGAAAATGCCCCAAGAACAAGCAGGAACTGAAGACAGTTACAGTAGAGGCCTGGCAGAGCATCACCAGGGATGAAACCCAGCATCTGGTGATGTCTATGCGTTCCAGACTTCAGGCTGTAATTGACTGCAAAGGATTTGCAACCAATTATTAAAAAGTGAAAGTTTGATTTATGATTATTATTCTGTTCAATTACTTTTGGTCCCTTAACAAGTGGGAGGCACATATGCAAGCTGTTGTAATTCCTACACCGTTCACCAGATTTGGATGTAAATACCCTCAAATTAAAGCTGACAGTCTGCAGTTAAAGCGCATCTTGTTTGTTTAGTTTCAAATCCATTGTGGTGGTGTATAGAGCCAAAAATGTTAGAATTGTGTCGATGTCCCAATATTTATGGACCTGACTGTATAGTTACATAGTTAATCTGGCTGAAAAAAGACAAACGTCCATCCAGATCAACCACTAAAAAAAAAGTTATAATCCTATACCCATCCTATGCTGCCCTGACACAACTTTTTTTCTCAGGGAGTTATTGCTTCTGTGTTAGGCAGGGAAAAATCTCAAGGTTTTTATTCAAACTTGTTCACCATTCCCAGGGCAAAGGCTGCATATTCCTCATTTTGGACCTGAAAACACTGAATGTGTTCACTAACATGCAGAAATTACGTATGGAATCCACCAAGTCATTGTGTCATGGTCAGGGGTCAGGCTCGAAGACCAGTAGCTATAACAGTAGAGAGGCTACTACTGCAGGTCGCCTGGAAGATGACACAAACTCACCTGAGGTGTGGAGTCTAGGCACTAACTGGTGTTCACCAGAATTCCTTAGGGTAGAGATGTGTTTTAGTGCCAGGTTGCAGTCTTCGGAAGGTGAGCAAGCTGGGGTCTATTAGCAGATATAGCAGGCAGGGATCAAGAAGAAGCATAGTCAGAAAACAAGCCAAAGGTTGGTAACAAGTGGTTGCAGGTTGGGATCAATCAGAAGCAGGGGCAGACTGACCATTTGGAAACTCGGGCACTGCCCGAGGGCCCGGGGTCAGCAGGGGGCCCTATCAGATGCCCCTGGTACCTTTTTCATAGGCTTTTTTGAGTTTGGGCAAGGACACAGGGGCCCCATGATCCCCTATTGCCCGGGGGTTCCATGAGTTGTCAGTCCACCCCTGATCAGAAGAATACTCGAGGGACAGGTCAAAAGACGGTGATAAGTGGTAGCATAGATACGAACGGCAGCAGGAATGACAAGAGCAGGATATTGGCAGGAGAGAGCACAATAATCTGGCAAATAGGAAGTGCAAAGGCATGGCTAAAATAGAAAGTTCATGGAAGGAGCAAAGGGATCAAGAGAAACAAGGTTCAAGACAAGATCATTGAATGAATTGTCCATGGAGCTGCCCAGCATCCCAGGAGGCTCAGCAAAAGAGGTTGCAGATTCAGACCCGGGTGCTGATACATTGCCTTTCTCCAGCTGGGAGGATTCCTGACCTTTACAGACATCAAGAATCCCTACTTTATTTTTAGTGTCTGGTTTTTTTTTTGTCTGAAATGAGGTTCTCCTTACTTTCTGTACTGGCAACAGGGGTCAAACAGAACAGGAAATGACAGAAAATCTCCTCTTGTGGGATACAAGCAGCAATAAATCCTGACAGGTTAAAAACATTCTCTACTCTACTCAAAGTTAATATAACCATTTTGGCTGGAGTCTGGCTTTAGTAAACATTAGAAGTGGCTTTCATATGCATTTACAAATTTGTTTCTGTGGTGGAAGGATAGAGATCAGTTACTGACACAAGAGTGTAACCTACACCATTTTATTTCTTATTAAAGTGGCAATATTGACAAATGAACATGGCCGGAGCCACCCACTGGAAGCAGAAATTAGTTTTAAGTTACAAATGTTAGATCAGAATGTAATTTCATATTCCTCAATTATATACTGCGAGTGCGAGGTCAGTGTCGGATGAAATATGACAAGTCGACCAATGGCTTTATAATCACATCTAAGGCTTCTGTTAAATGTTATATTAGGCATTCAGTACACTTTGAGCCAATATTAAAAAAAAAAAATCTACATAATCAATTCTGGAATATAATTACACATCGAGGGCAATGTATTTATTTTTTTTATTGATTTTTTTTAATTCATTGTTGATGAGATTCTTTCATTCATGAAAGAAGTGGTCAAAATTCAACATAGGGGAAATAAAGGCAAATGGGTGTGAAATATACAGTAGTGTATTCAAGAAGAAATAGTTTGTTGGGCTGAGAAAACATTAAAATGCATGCCCTCAACCCCAAAAGCCTCAGGAAGGCAAAACAATGATGCTGCAATGGAGGAGATAGTGGACCACACATGTGTAGGAGTTGAGAGCTCCCTCCTGTGATGATGGGGGCAGGGCTGGACTGACAACTCATGGGACCCCCGGGCAATAAGGGATCATGGGGCCCCTGTGTCCTTGCCCAAACTCAAAAAAGCCTATGAAAAAGGTGCAAGGGGTATCTCATGGGGTCCCCTACTGACCCCGGGCCCCCGGGCAGTGCCAGAGTTTCCAAATGGTCAGTCCGCCCCTGGATGGGGGTGAGCAGTAATGGCTGGGAGCATTTTAGCAATGCCCTAGCACCAAGGACTCCCATCTATGGGAGTTTTTACATAAATCTCTGGGGTTAGAAAAATGGCTTGCACCTATAGCAAGGGCATTTTCCAACTTTAGTCAAAGTTGCACAGTTTATTTTTATCTACAGGCCCCCCTTATGTGCATAGGCAGTTTTTTGGTAAAATATATAAAATAAAGTGAGCGCTCATTAAGTGAGAGAAAATATCAATGAGAGAGTAAGCAGCTAATGGCACAAGAGGGGATCACAACCTCCTCTGACTGTATAAATAGATAAATAAAGTGCAGCGCTAAAGCATATCAAAAAAGTTCATTCTTAGAAATTCGTTGTCAAAAGTTCATAAGATATCGCGATCAATACAATGGTATACACAGCTAGAAGGATCCAGTGGAAATGACAGAAATGCGCACTCACCGACCGCGCATAGGAAATGCGCATTTGTGTGTTAAAATCACAGGTATCGAGCTCCCTCAGGACGAGGTGTCATCAGGTGGTGATCTGCTAGGCTCACAGGACCTCCTTAGGATCAGGATTAAAAACGGCCAGGTGAGGGCTCCCTCCTCCAGATATAGCTGTGTCTGCCAGTCTGATAACCCCTCAATAAGGGGTAAAAAACGGGAAAATGCCCATAGTGTAGTATTTCAAAAGTTTATTTGATAACACATATAACAGGACAGGTCAGTATTAAAAACTGGCAAACAGCCAGAAAGTGCAAGGTGAAAGATATTAGTACTGACCTAGAGTAAAAAGGCCGCCAGACCTCCTCGTGGTCTGGGCGGCGATGAGGCGTCACAAGCTGTCAGCAGATGCCAGTTTTTAATGGGATGTCCACTGGCTGGACTGACAGTGCTGTGCAGGGCTCGACAAATCCCAGGCGCCATGGTGACTAAAAATTGCGTCCTGGTGCCTGGGATTTTGTCAGTTCCCGCCAAGAGCTCGCACAGGGATGGTTGCCAGGACGAGGCAAGAGCATGCCACTGTAGAAGGAGAGAGGTGGAGTCTGAGGAGGTAGGGTGCGGCAGTATTGACATTATCTTGGTGTCTTAATTGGTGTGTTAGGAGGAGGCGGCAACGGGAGAGACACTTGGAGGAGCTGAGGCTTGCCAACTCCCTGCCCCTGTGTGGGTGGAGCTATGAGGGCAGCTGCGATCTGTTGCTGTAATGCCCCGCCCGCTGCCTGTATGGTCCCGCTTGCATTGGTTAAGCCCCTCGGGTGGCTGTTGCCTCCAACACTACTGTGAGTTCTGGAGTATAGTAGCGGCCAAGCTCCCTGTGTTTGTTTGGACTCCCATACATGATCCCTCGGAGCCCTGCAGGGGTGAGGGGGATCTCTTCTCTCTGTACCCCCCCAACCCTTTGTTTGGCTTGGTCTCTGGGCCCCCCACCCCCACTGTGGCTTGGAGTCCAGCCCATGTTTTTGGCCCCTGCTTCGACTAAGGTTGGTATGTGTTTTGGGGAGAGGCCAGAGGAGGCAGCTCCTGAACCCAGTTATTGTGCAGTGTTCCACCACAATCCGCCCTGCTACTCTTTATGTGGGTCTTAGGGCTAGGACCACAGCACTCTGGGTCACTTGAGCTGCTTGACATCACTACCTGGGGGGTCTTCGGAGAGCAGATTTCGACTGCCATGGCACTGCTCAGGGTTTGAAAAAATCCAAGCGCCAGGTCGCAATGTTGACTAAAAATTGCATCCTGGCACCTGGGCTTTTGTCAGTTCCCACCCCAAGCATGCACAGGCGACGGTTGCCAGGCATAGGTGAGTGCTCACTGCTGTAGAAAGACAGGGGTGGAGTCAGAGGAGGTGAGATGTGGCGGTATTGACATCATCTTCTCTCAATGCTTGTCTCTCGGTGTGTGAGGAGGAGGTGGCAGGAGAGACACCAGAGGAGCAGAGGGGGGACACCAAGAGGGTAATGAGGGACTCATGTGTCAGAAGGACGCAATTACCGGGGAATAGATGTGCCAGATGGGGGGGGGAGGTGGTTGGCTTGGAGGCATATATTACTTTTTAATATATATATAAACAATATAGGGTCTGGGATTAAAAATTACATTTCTGTCTTTGCAGATGACACCAAGCTGTGCCGTGGAATAACGTCCTTACAAGATGTCTCCAATTTACAAGCCGACCTCAATGCTCTGTGTAATTGGGCAACTATGTGGCAAATGAGGTTTAATGTTGATAAATGTAAGGTTCTGCACTTGGGGGCTAAGAACATGCATGCATCATACATACTAGGGGGGTACAACTGGGGGAATCAATGGTGGAGAAGGATCTGGGAGTTCTGGTAGATCACAAGCTTAACCTCCCTGGCGGTATTCCAGAGTGTAGCTCGGGGTAAAATGTCAGTACCAAAGCAGTATCCCCGAGCTACACTCGGGCTTGCCATGCGGCGTTGCTCAGGGATTCCCTGCAGTACTTACCTTGTCCTTCGCTCCCGTGATGTCCCTCCTGCAGCGTCCCCGGCCATCTCCTCCGGCCGATGCCGGCATCCGGCTTCCGTGTTCCAGTCCCTGTGACGTCGGGACGTACGGGGAGCAGAACCGGCGGCAAATTTAGAAATTTTTAAAACTGTCATTTTTTTGTAAACGATTATTACATAGCAAAACATTGCTGTTTCAAACCATTTCACGTACATTTTGTCCCTAGTGGTTTGTCCTGTGCCCTGCCTGCATTTTGACTGTTCTTTCTGCCTGGAAACTGAGAAATGTCCATGGCGTCCAAAAAGCGTCCTTTTAGGTCAAAAGCGGTTTTAGACCGGCTAGAGAACAGCGATAGTAAATCAGAACCACTTGCAGAATTGAGTGATAATGATTCGTGGGGGAAATTCGTCATCAGACACTAAAAATGATTCTGCGACTTTGCTCAGCGATGTGCGAACTTGGCGCTATATTTCAAATTTCAGTGTTTTTGGTTTGATTATACTATTGAATTAAATGTATTATTATTATATTATTATTTTTTCTGATTATTTATTAAATTATAATTTATTATTTCGTGTTTGAAGTTTTATCATATCCGGAATGTTTACTAGACTCTTGTACGGACAGATTTCAGTGAGTTATTCCTAAATATTACAGGCCTACAATAAAAAAACTACATATTTCCATGCAAAATAATGGTACCGCTTTCAGCACCAAAAATCTGAAATAATCATACCACCAGGGAGGTTAATAATGGCATGCAATGCCAAGCTGCGGTTTCTAGAGTGAGCAAAATCCTCTCTTGTATTACGAGAGGTATTGACTCCAAAGAGAGAGATATCATTTCCCCGGTACAAATCATTAGTAATGCCTCATCTGGACTATTCAATTCAGTTTTGGGCACCAATTCACAAAAAGAACATTGGGGAACTGGAGAAAGTACAGAGAAGGGCAACCAAACTGATAAGAGGCATGGAGGAGATCAGCTATGATCTCCATGTATAATACATAAGGGGGGGATATGATCTCCATGTATAATACATAAGGGGGGATACGATCTCCATGTATAATATAGAAGGGGGGATATGATCTCCATGTATAATTCATAAGGGGGGATATGATCTCCATGTATAATACATAAGGGGGGGATATGATCTCCATGTATAATACATCAGGGGGGGATATGATCTCCATGTATAATACATAAGGGGGGATATGATCTCCATGTATAATACATAAGGGGGGATATGATCTCCATGTATAATACATAAGGGGGATATGATCTCCATGTATAATACATAAGGGGGGATATGATCTCCATGTATAATACATAAGGGGGATATGATCTCCATGTATAATACATAAGGGGGATATGATCTCCATGTATAATACATAAGGGGGGATATGATCTCCATGTATAATACATAAGGGGGGATATGATCTCCATGTATAATACATAAGGGGGGATATGATCTCCATGTATAATACATAAGGGGGGATATGATCACTATGTATAATACATAAGGGGGGGATATGATCTCCATGTATAATACATAAGGGGGATATGATCTCCATGTATAATACATAAGGGGGATATGATCTCCATGTATAATACATAAGGGGGATATGATCTCCATGTATAATACATAAGGGGGATATGATCTCCATGTATAATATATAAGGGGGGATATGATCTCCATGTATAATACATAAGGGGGGATATGATCTCCATGTATAATACATAAGGGGGGATATTATCTCCATGTATAATACATAAGGGGGGATATGATCTCCATGTATAATACATAAGGGGGGATATTATCTCCATGTATAATACATAAGGGGGGATATGATCTCCATGTATAATACATAAGGGGGGGATATGATCTCCATGTATAATACATAAGGGGGGATATGATCTCCATGTATAATACATAAGAGGGATATGATCTCCATGTATAATACATAAGGGGGATATGATCACCATGTATAATACATAAGGGGGGATATGATCTCCATGTATAATACATAAGGGGGGATATGATCACTATGTATAATACATAAGGGGGATATGATCTCCATGTATAATACATAAGGGGGGATATGATCTCCATGTATAATACATAAGGGGGGATATGATCTCCATGTATAATACATAAGGGGGATATGATCTCCATGTATAATACATAAGGGGGATATGATCTCCATGTATAATATATAAGGGGGGATATGATCTCCATGTATAATACATAAGGGGGGAAATGATCTCCATGTATAATACATAAGGGGGATATGATCTCCATGTATAATACATAAGGGGGGATATGATCTCCATGTATAATACATAAGGGGGGATATGATCTCCATGTATAATACATAAGGGGGGATATGATCTCCATGTATAACACATAAGGGGGATATGATCTCCATGTATAATACATAAGGGGGATATGATCTCCATGTATAATACATAAGGGGGGATATGATCACCATGTATAACACATAAGGGGGATATGATCTCCATGTATAATACATAAGGGGGATATGATCTCCATGTATAATACATATGGGGGGATATGATCTCCATGTATAATACATAAGGGGGGATATGTTCTCAATGTAAAATACATAAGGGGGATATGATCTCCATGTATAATACATAAGTTGGGATATGATCTCCATGTATAATACATAAGGGGGATATGATCTCCATGTATAATACATAAGGGGGAATATGATCTCCATGTATAATACATAAGGGGGGATATGATCACCATCTATAATACATAAGGGGGGGATATGATCTCCATGTATAATACATAAGGGGGATATGATCTCCATGTATAATACATAAGGGGGGATATGATCTCCATGTATAAGACATAAGGGGGGATATGATCACCATGTATAATACATAAGGGGGGATATGATCTCCATGTATAATACATAAGGGGGGATATGATCTCCATATATAATACATAAGGGGGGATATGATCTCCATGTATAATACATAAGGGGGGATATGATCTCCATGTATAATACATAAGGGGGGACATGATCTCCATGTATAATACATAAGGGGGATATGATCTCCATGTATAATACATAAGGGGGGATATGATCACCATGTATAATACATAAGGGGGGATATGATCTCCATGTATAATACATAAGGGGGATATGGTCTCCATGTATAATACATAAGGGGGATATGATCCCCATGCATAATACATAAGGGGGGATATGATCTCCATGTATAATACATAAGGGGAATATGATCTCCATGTATAATACATAAGGGGGGATATGATCTCCATGTATAATACATAAGGGGGGGATATGATCTCCATGTATAATACATAAGGGGGGATATGATCTCCATGTATAATACATAAGGGGGGATATGATCTCCATGTATAATACATAAGGGGGGATATGATCTCCATGTATAATACATAAGGGGGATATGATCTCCATGTATAATACATAAGGGGGGGGGTATGATCTCCATGTATAATACATAAGGGGGGATATGATCACCATGTATAACACATAAGGGGGATATGATCTCCATGTATAATACATAAGGGGGATATGATCTCCATGTATAATACATAAGGGGGGATATGATCTCCATGTATAATACATAAGGGGGGATATGTTCTCAATGTATAATACATAAGGGGGATATGATCTCCATGTATAATACATAAGGGGGATATGATCTCCATGTATAATACATAAGGGGGGATATGATCTCCATGTATAATACATAAGGGGGGATATGATCACCATCTATAATACATAAGGGGGGGATATGATCTCCATGTATAATACATAAGGGGGATATGATCTCCATGTATAACACATAAGGGGGGATATGATCTCCATGTATAATACATAAGGGGGGATATGATCTCCATGTATAATACATAAGGGGGGATATGATCACCATGTATAATACATAAGGGGGGATATGATCTCCATGTATAATACATAAGGGGGGATATGATCTCCATGTATAATACGTAAGGGGGGGATATGATCTCCATGTATAATACATAAGGGGAATATGATTTCCATGTATAATACATAAGGGGGGATATGATCTCCATGTATAATACATAAGGGGGGATATGATCTCCATGTATAATACATAAGGGGGATATGATCTCCATGTATAATACATAAGGGGGATATGATCTCCATGTATAATATATAAGGGGGATATGATTTCCATGTATAAATACATCAGTGGTTCATATAGTGCACTCGGTATAGAATTATTCACCCTGAGGTCATCACAGAGGACAAGGGGGCACTCTTTACGTCTGGAGGAAAGAGATTTAATCTTCAAACACAGAAAGGTTTCTTTACAGTAAAAGCGGGGAAAATGTGGAATAGACTCCCTCCAGAGATGGTTCTGGCCAGCTCAGTGGATTGCTTTCTTGGATACAGAGAATATAAATTGGTTACTATTTATACGTAAAGTTGATCCAGGGAATATCCGATATCCTCTCAGGGATCAGGAAGGAATTTTTTTCCCTGCAGGAGCAAATTGGATCGTGCTTTGCTGGGTTTTTAGCCTTCCTGAGGATCAACTGTGGGTGTAGGATTATAATTTTTTTTTTAATGGTTGAACTGAATGGACTTTTATCTTTTTTCAGCCAGACTATCCATGTATCTATGTAAGATGTGCTAGATGGGGGGATATTGGAAGCATAGGTGTGCTAGATTGGGGGGGCATTGGAGGCATAGGTGTGCTGGATTTGGAGGGGGAGACATAGGACAGTTAAGGGGGGGGAAATCAGGACAGTTAAGGGGAGGCTCAGGACAGTAATGGTGGGACTGAGGCCAGTAATGGGGGGCTCAGGACAGTAATATGGGTGGGTGTGGGGAATTTGTGAAATTTGTGAAGACTTTCACCCATAACAGGTTTATATTGTCATTCTTTCTGGCCTGTCTATAACCCTGAAGTAACGGTATTACATCAGGGTTATTGGCTGGCAGCTCTGCTGTAAGTAAGTTAGGGTTAGGGGATTTAGGGGGCACAAATTACTTGCCTTGCCCTGGGCGCTAACAACCCACAATATGCTAAAAAAAATGTCTCCTAACTATATTAACTGGCTCCTAGATTCAAAGCAAATTTGTCAAGCCCTGGTTCTGTGCCAAAAATATAGAGTGGAGCACGTTCTGATGCACCAACAGCATCTGTCCTCGAGGGTGGAATGTTGCCTGGTTAATCCTAGCCCAATGGGGAAGGATTCTTAGAAGGGTTACATGCCCCTATCCTGACCCTACTCACCTGGAAAAGACGGGTAACCTGTCCCTGCCTTGTCCACTTGTGCGCCAAGCCCAGGAGCCAGGGTCTTAAATAGATTCTGCCCTACCCAGGGTAGCCCCCAGAGTCACATGCAGTGACAGCATGCAAACGGATTGCTTCCCAAGTGACCATAAACCATAGAGGAGTGTGTTTCTCTTGATTTTCTCTCCCTCTGCAGTGCCACTGTCATTGAGCATCACCTGCAGTAGAAAAAAGAGACTGCAACTACAAGAAGAAAGGGAAGATCAGAGTATTGAGACTTGACATTTCTCTTGTGAGCTTTGAGGATACATTTCTTCACAATGCCTGTACATACAGGAGCCAGTGATGTCAAAGATCAGTGATGGTTTGATGTCAAGCCTATATACTACTTGTTAAAAAATCTGAAAATATTTAAATGTCTAGCCTGGGCACCGTTCTACTATAAACTCTCTCTTTTTTGGGATCAGTCCCATTCTCCCTGAACTGCATTTTTTTTAAACTTACCTTCCTTCCTTTTGCCATTGCAGGGCGGCTTCTTCCCTCTTGAAGAGAAATGCAAGAGGACACCCTGCATCTTTTTCAACATTTTCAACAACTACATAAAAATACCTGTGGATTTTGCCAGGAAAACCGAATCCTTGCAATTTCATGTGAGCTGGACAGGGAGCATAAAAACAATGCATATAATGGGTAATGGATGGTATAGGATTGTAACTTTTTTTTTGTTTTAATGGTTGAACTGGATAGACTTTTGTCTTTTTTCAGCCAGATTAACTATGTAACTATGTAAGATATGATTTCATGAGTTTAGTGGGAAAGAACTTCTGTGGTGTCATAGAGCCCTGACCTGAACCAAACTGAACACCTTTGGGATGACTTGGAATGGCAATCGCCAGCCTGGTCTTCTCATCCAACATCAGTACTTGAGATTACAAATCGTATTTGGCCTGAATTGGCACAAATTTCCCTAGACACAGCCTAAAATCTTGCAGAAAACCTTGCCATAAGAGAAGAGGCTGTTATAGACACAAGTTACATTGTTTGGAGGGTCAGCTCCATGTTAATGCCTATATAGTTTTGGAATGGGTTGTCCAGCAAGCTCATATACACTAGGTATGATAGTTAAGTGTCCACAGCCATAGACAGTCAAGCAGCTAGCACTTTCAGAAGAAAACGTCAGCAATGGTGGCCTACATTCTCCTTCATGCACACTCTCCTTCTAATGATGTACTTGATATCCTTTAGACGAGCTGTGCAACAAATAGCAGAGGAAGGCAGCCCTATAAAGAAGGGTTTGATGCCCTGTCATTCCTACATAGACATCTGCCTATCTATAGCCAGCTTTATCTTTAAAGTGTTACTAAACCCACAGCAGTAAAATCAGTCTGTATATGCAGTAAAGCATGCTTGTTATACTCACTGTGGAACCTAAGGGGTTAATCCTCTGCATTGTGTAAAAAGGCGGTTTGATCCTGTCTTCTCTGATCCTCTTCTTTTACTGTCCACAATCCATCTCCTGATAGAACAGAACCTTGGGGGCCAGCTGCACATGCTCAGTTTGATATAAGAGTTTTTTTTTCTTGGGAGAGTACATGTGATCAGCACAGGGCCAATCAGCGCTGTCCAGAGAGAGGGTCAGGGGTTATGCAGCCTCATAGGACAATCAGGGGAGAATGAAAACTCTTCCTGCAAGCTTTAACCAGTGCTCTGCTGGACACTGATAGAAGTCACAAGAGTGCTCTAACTGCTAATGAGAAAAGATATTTAGCAGTTTATAGTTACTAAAATAATTGCATTTCTATGTTATGTGTACTGTGGGAGACCAGATATAGTGAATGAGGGTCCTGGGAGACCAGATATAGTGAATGCAGGGTCCGGGGAGACCAGATATAGTGAATGCAGGGTCTGGGAGACCAGATATAGTGAATGCAGGGTCCGGGGAGACCAAATATAGTGAATGCAGGGTCCAGGGAGACCAGATATAGTGAATGCAGGGTCCGGGGAGACCAGATATAGTGAATGCAGGGTCCTGGGAGATCAGATATAGTGAATGCAGGGTCCGGGGAGACCAGATATAGTGAATGCAGGGTCCTGGGAGATCAGATATAGTGAATGCAGGGTCCTGGGAGATCAGATATAGTGAATGCAGGGTCCAGGGTTTAGTAACACTTTAGGCCCATATATCAGTAAGCATATTTATGCAAACATGCAGCAAGATGAGGGGGGGGGGGATCTGACCAGGTCTGTTGAATTACAGGCTGCCCTTGGCAATGTGGTCAAACTTTAGTGTATATTGCTCTGTATCAGGGGTGGACTGACCATTTGGGAACTCGGGCACTGCCCCAGGGGCCTGGGGACAGTAGGGGGCCCCATGAGATGCCCCTGGTACCTTTCATAGGCTTTTTTGGGTATGGTTTGAGTGTGGGCTAGGACACAGGGGCCCCATGATCCCCTATTGCCCAGAGGCCCCATAAGCTGCCAGTCCGCCCCTGCTCTCTATAGTCATATTTTGACATACTATGCAACTGTCACAACATGAAAGTCATGGTACAACCATGAACATGGATATTTGTATCCAGATTATTGTTCTCCTAATGTACTCAGGCACAGAAACACATTACTGCTTTTAATATGAAGTTCTCTTAGAACTTAGTTAAAAAAAAAAAACAGCCTATAACTAGTAATTGTCCTTCTGTTGTAAAGCATAATGCATTTCCAGCGATCCATAAAATAGGTATAAGCCTAACATCTACCACCTTACATGAACAATCTTCTCTGTTCATCCAATTGACCCGCTCCACTGCAAAGCTTTATTGGCCAATCTAGCAGCGCATTTTGGGGAGTTGAAGGCAATGAAAGTAATAGCACCATTTCCCGTATGCCGAAATTGAGCTAGGGAGTTGGGGAGACCATAAAGTACACCGGCTTTGGTTAGCAAAACTGCTTAGTAAGCACTTCACGTGAGTTCTTAAAATTTACCGATAGTTCTGAAGCAAGAAGTAAGCTGCAAAGGAGGGTAAGGAAGACAGACAAATGTCTGCATCACAAAAAATGAAAGCTAAAGACCACCCTAGCATATAAATGGACAATAAAGGAACAGCAGCACACTGATAAAGTCATCACTCTGGTGTCTGTGCAATTAGATTAGTTGTCTGATGTAGAAATACAAATAATTATTATTATACAGGATTTATATAGTGCCAACAGTTTGCTCAGCGCTTTAAATAATGATTTTTTTTTTTGTGAATACCTAATGCATTAAGTGGTCTTTTATATCTGCCTGTGGTTTTTTTTTTTTTTTTTTTTTTCCAAGAAATTTTATTGAGATATGAAAGGCATAACAAGTCATAAACAAATACGGAACGCAGTCCGCGCGAGTCTTTAAGCATGTTCTCCCGTAACGCAGACGGGTTCAGGACATAGAAGTAAATCGTAGCTCAACCTGAAATACAGTCCTAAGGGGAAGGCACCGTATATACCCATAGCAATGATGTTAGCAGTAAGTAATTTATAGAAATACGGGGTACAATAGTCCTAGTGTAGGGAGATCTAAAGAAACAGGACAGTGAGGTATATAGCAATAGTCGTGTCAACTCAAGGCATATATGTCTTAGGATTCCGTACTTGAACATTATAGATTAGATTGGAGGAGTATTGTTACACCTGTGTGTCTGTAAGTACTCTGTACCTTATGAAAAATATAGTTAGTTAGAATATGGTAAAGAGGTGAAAAAGAGAGAAAGAAGAGATGGGAATGAAATGAGCAAGGGAATGGAGGAAGAGTATGAGAAAAAATATCATAGTGGGGCGAGGAGGGACGTAGGGGACGAATACAGATGAAGAGAGAGAGAGAGAGAGGTAGAGAGAGGTAGAGAGAGAGAAAGAAAAAAAAAAAAAAAAAAAAAAGAAAAAAAAAAAAAAAAAAAAAAAGGGGGGGGGGGGAAGAGGGGGGGGGGGAGGTGAATGGGGGAAGGATGAGGTATATAACTAAATAGGCATAACCAAACCAGTCATATCAGTTAGCAGCTTCCAGGCTGAGACAGATTCAATCATTACTTAGAAATACAATTTCGTTAAAGTCCCGTAATGGAACTATTCCTGAAGTGAACGTTCTAGGGGTTTCCGTGTCACCAAACCTCCTCTCGCTCATTCCTTCATTAGACAATGATAAGTATCGGTAGTTTGGAAATGATTCCAACACGCCCAAGTCTTCCTGAATCTCTCGGGGTGTTCTTTTGCCACTGAAATCAGCTCCTCCATCTCTGCGATCCTGATGATCCTAAGAATCCACTCTCGCACGGTGGGAACGTATTCCGATCGCCAATGGACCGGAATACACTGGCCTGTGGTTTAACTTCCTTAAACCCTACTCTCAATACTTGTTCCTAGATTTACGCTTGCTGATGGGACACCTAGTAGGCAGGCAATGTAATTGACAATGCAAGTGATTCAGTACTGCCAATGAATATTTGAAAAAACAAAATAGATTGTTCAGGTGAGTCCTCCTATTACATAGTTTTGGTAAAGCTAAAGGAAATTTCATAGTGTATGGCAACTTGTATATAATTACATGGGAGGGAGTGTGTAAACCCTCTATTGACAAAGTTGTAATGACGAAACGCGTCAGTAGGCGACCTCAGATGCCAAAAGGAAGTTTAGCGGAGCCATTTTGGTTCAGGTCCGTTTCAAGGAATTGTATACCAATGCTGATGTACATCTCATACTTGTAAGCACTTTTTCATTCATTAAATTCTATTGTTTTGGTTTGCTACGCAATGGCTGCCTATTTTGTTTGTCTGATTTACATCCCGGCATTGTGGTGGAATTGGCAAGAGTGATGTTAGTTTGAATTGCTAAAAGGAGAATATTTACGGGAGGCTTGATCCTTATGCAGTCTGGTAAGGTGCATGAGTTATGAGGGGGTGGGTCACCTTATTGTTTTACATAAACCGGTGGACATTGGTTTGGGGTAAGGGTGCACTGAGTGGCACTATATGAAGTTCATCTGTCAATAATACTGCACTATAGGAATTTCAAAAACATTTTTGGAGGGTTATTATCATTCACGAGGAAGATTACTGGAGGAAGAACGTATGTGTTTGGAATCCTTTTACAAAGCAAGCAATTTGTGATTAGAGGGTAAGAGTACCTCACCAAGCACTCCACATCTGCCTCCCCCCTCTGCCAATCCCTTCATTGGCTCCTGATTGCCCAACGCATCAAGTTCAAGCTGCTAACCCTGACCTACAAGGTCACTCACAATGCCGCCCCGAACTACATAACTGACCTGATACCCAGATACTACCCTACCCATGCCCTCCGC
Source organism: Staurois parvus (assembly GCF_062004578.1). Classification (NCBI taxonomy): domain Eukaryota; kingdom Metazoa; phylum Chordata; class Amphibia; order Anura; family Ranidae; genus Staurois; species Staurois parvus. The sequence goes on from NW_028318068.1 coordinate 6,132,447, forward strand.
TCCTCACAGGACCTCCTGCTCTCTAGCTCCCTGGCCTCCTCCTCCCACGCCCGAGTGCAGGACTTCTCTAGGACTTCCCCCATCCTCTGGAACTCCCTACCCCAATCCATCAGACTGTCACCTACCCTCCTCACCTTCAGGCGCACCCTGAAAACCCTCCTCTTCAGGGAAGCCTACCCCAACCTCACCTAACACCCGACCTCACCTAACAATTAACCTCCTCCACTCCACCCACCACTCCATCCCCCACAGCCATCTCCTCCTGTGCCACCTTTTCCTCCCTCCTAGATTGTAAGCTTGAAAGAGCAGGGCCCTCGAACCCCTCGTATATTGTATTGTTACTGTCTTGTCTCATGTTATATCCCCCTGCTACTGTACAGCGCTGAGCATACCCTTTGGCGCTATATAAATACTGTATAATAATAATAATAATAATAATAATAAAAGAGTAGGCATTACGGATATAACACGCTGGCACTTAGTGAAGTTTTTGCACTTTTTGAGCACTTTTATGTGAGTGTAATTTAGTAAAGATAATGTTTATGTGATAGAGGTAATGCACTATGTGCGGTTTATGTATTTTTTTTGAGGGATTAAGAAGAAGAGGATGACATCACTTCGAAGATACAAATATTGAGTACCTTGTGAGCCAGGTGCCAGGATGCAATGGGGACCTGGCGCCTGGGATTTGTTGAGCCCTAGCATAGTGTATGGCCACCTTTATAAAAGTACATGGGAGGGACTGGGTGGAGACAGCCAGCTGTCACTGTTCTTGAGTAAACACATTCATTTCACTTTCAGGTCCCAGCGAAGTGGGAGTGCATGTTTCTTGGCATGTTTTTCCGAGAACATACATAGGGCAGTGCATTGATTTCAATGGCCTGCCCTACATGCAACAACCACCCCAAAGTAGCTCATGGGGTATTTTGGCGTGTTGTGGTTTGCTCGTTTTTTTACTGCACATTTTCCTGCGATTGTCACATGGGTTTGCACACAACATTTTGTGTTTGAAGTGCGTTAACAACTGTTGGCACTGAAAGCATGACTAGTTCATTATAGGGGTATAAAGCTGACCATACACTATACAAACAATTTGCACAACCTTTGTACAATCTCCTTTAGATTTACCAACACTATAAAATAAGAGGACACACCTATCTATCCAATCACTCTGCATCCAGGCAGACAGACCCTGCACTACCTAGTTGTTGGTACAATCACATTTTATAGTGTATGGTGAGCTTTACAGACTTCCAGGGACATATTTCTCCTGTTTTCAATACTACAGCTCTGCTCCACATAGGCTGGTATGTGATCGCTCAGCTCCTGCATACTCTGCCAAATGAATGATCTATGCAAGATGAAGGTAAGGTACAAAACAATTGATTGGTAGAGGAAGACACTGGCTGTGTATTGAGGAAGAATGATGCTCACTGCACGTAAGTACAAAATTGGGTGGGAGCAATCTCCTGGAGGGGGAGGGCAGGTGCAGGGTGTGTGTTAATGAGGTCAGCTACTAACACTTTTCATTTCATTTTCATTCTACTAACACTTTTCATGTCCTATAGGACATATACTAGGAAATTCTGGATGTTTGTTATATAGAAGAAATTGGAGGCTGAGGTTATGCCTGCTCTAGAATATAGAGACAGCTTTTTCTTTTCTGCAACAGTGGTACATTAATGAAATATTGGTACATAGGGAAGTTGGAAAATAAAAAAGGTGAACTTAGCCTTTAGGTTATTGAGTTAAATAGGTAAGTGAGAAAAGAATTATACGCCCCCCCATAACAATGGGTCAGTAAACGAAACAAAAATAAAAACATTATAGATCTTTCATTTACCACAAATTGTAGATTCATTTAGATAGATATTCTAGAAACATGTTGAGGTTACATGCCATCAGTGTTATTCATGTGTTCCCACGCTGACCACCTAGTGTGAAAGTAACAAAGGCCACTAGTATTGTAAGGACAGAAGTTCCTGCAAACAGGATATGAGATACTATAGTCCTGGATTGAGTAGAGTAAGTATTGCTGTATAAACTCAATAATGCAAGATCTGGCAAAGGACTGGTTATAATCCCCGTCACCTTGGACATTAGGATAAATACCACAATCCAAAAACTTTCTATGCTTTTACCAGGGATGCACTAATACTGAGTATTTTCATGAGTACTCGTACTCTGTAAATACTGTTGATACCTTAACCTCCCTAGCGGTATGATTCTTTCCGATTTTTTGTGCTGAAAGCGGTACCATTTTTTTGCATGGAAATATGTAGTTTTTTATTGTAGGCTGTCATTTTTAGGAATAACTCACTGAAATCTGTCCGTACAAGAATCTATTAAACATTCCGGATATGATAAAATTTGAAACACGAAATCATAAATTATAATTTAATAAATAATCATAAAAAATAATAATATAATAATAATAAATTTAATTCAATTATATAATCAAACCAAAAACACTGAAATTTGAAATACAGAGGCAAATTCGCACATCGCTGAGCAAAGTCGCAAAATCGTTTTCAGTGTTTGATGACGAATTTCCCCACAAATCATTATCACACAATTCTGCAAGTGGTTCTGATTTACTATCGCTGTTCTAAAACCGCTTTTGACGTAAAGGGACGCTTTTTGGACACCATGGACTTTTCTAAGTTTCCAGGCAGAAAGAACATTCAAAATGCAGGCAGGGCACAGGACAAAGCAGTAGGGACAAAATATATGTGAAATGCATTGAAACAGCAATGACAACAAAAATGACATTTTTAAAAAATTTCAAATTTCCCGCCGGCGCCCTGACGTCACATGGACCGGAACACAGAAGCCGGATGCCAGCATCGGCCGGAGGAGATGGCCGGGGACGCTGCAGGGGACACATCGCGGGAGCGAAGGACAAGGTAAGTGCTGCAGGGGCCCCCTGAGCAACGCCGCATGGTAAGCCCGAGTGTAGCTCGGGGTTACCGCTCTTGGTATAGAAATTTTACCCCGAGCTACACTCGGGATTACCATTAAGGAGGTTAATCGATACTTTGCAGTGCGATTTGCATTAATGGATGCCAATTGCACTGCAAAAATTAGCATGCAATTTGAACACTAAGCATGAGATATCTGCAGGGAGGTTTCCCGCATCGCTCCTGTGTGAACTGTGGCTATGAACCGCATTCCTGTTCAAATCGCATGCTATTCTTTGCGGTGCAATTTGCATCCATTAACTGAAATCGCACCACAAAGTATCAGTACTCGGTATTGGCGAGTACTTGACCGAAAGTATCGGTACTAGTACTAGCTGATAAAAAAAAATGGTATCAGTGCATCCCTAGCTTTTACAGTGCCATAGTATGTGAAATAGGCTTCCCACCATACTACACTGATGCCAACACAGAGGGTTTAATCAGCACTATTATGACATCCAGACTAAAATTAAAACTCAGTCCAGTTAGGGTTTACATCTACTTTAACTGCTGCAGAGAAAAGTCAGGTCACAAGCCTGGCTGTCACAGTCCGGGGTCAGGCTCGGAGACCAGTCGCTATAGCAGTCGAGAGATTACCACTGACCAGCAGGATAAATACACAAGCAGATCGCCCTAGAGGATGATGCAGGCTCAACTGAGGCATGAGGTCTAAGCACTAGCCAGTATTCACCAGAACTTCTGATGGTGGAGCTGGGTTTTGCTGCATGTCAGTACCAGGTCATGGTCCAAAGTAGGGGTCGCCAAACTATGGCCCACCAGCTGTTGAAATACTATAATTCCCATCATGCCTCTGAATATGGGAGTCTTGCCTGTGGATGTCAGAGTCTTGTAAGGCCTCATAGGATTTGCAGTTCCTCAACACCTGGAGGGCCATAGTTTGGAGACCCCTGGCCCAAAGGATCGCCCCCTGGGAGGTGAGCAAGCCGGGGTCCAGTTGCAGATATAGCAGGTAGGGATCAATCAGAAGTACATTCAGTAACAAGCCAAAGGTCAGTAACAGGTAGTTGCAGGTTGGGATCAAGCAGAATTATCATTGAGAAACAAACCAAAGTCATTAATGACTGGTACGAATATATGGGCAGCAGCAGGAGTGAAAAAAAGAAGATATTGGCTGGAAAGAGCACAATGATCTGGCAGACAGGAACTGTAAAGGCATGGCTTAAATTGGAGGTTCATGGGAGAATCACAGAGTTCAAGATTCACAAGAAACAAGGTACAAAGTAAGATTATCCTGTTTCATTGTAGATTCACACATGAAGCTCCATTTTCACTGTTAATTGACATAGTAGTTGTTCTGTGGTTCAGGTCAGGTCTGAACTGGCTCAGAGGAAGAGGGGATCACCCCTAGAAACATGTCAGCCTTGTGGATCACCTATTCCCAAAATAGGACTTGTCCAGGGGATGAGGACGTTCTCATGTATTGTCTGATCAACATGCCATTTATTCCATGTCCTTTGTGAGTACACATCTGCCTTTTACTTAAAAATGGTATTACTGAAGTAATGCGCTTGGCTAGTGCTACTTCTGTTTTTTCTGTTTTTACAAAGCAAGATTATCCTAAGGTTCCGTGTGGATTCACACATGAAGCTCAGTTTTCACAGCTAATTGTCATAGTAGTTGTTCAGCTGTTCAGGTCAGGCTTAGATCAGGAACAGGTCAGGTTTAGATCAGGAACCGGTCAAGTTTAGATCAGAAACAGGTCAGGTTTAGATCAGGAACAGGTCAGGTTTAGATCAGGACAAGGTCAGGCTTACATCAGGAACAGGTCAGGTTTACATCAGGAACAGGTAAGGTTTACATCAGGATCAGGTCAGGTTTACATCAGGATTAGGTCAGGTTTACATCATTATCTGGAGAGAAAACCAGCCCAAAATCATGCTCACAAACTCATGACATGTGCAATTCAGAAGCGCTTCCCATAGAAGTCAATGAGCCTGCAATCTGCACCTGAACCGGACCGCACTGCTTAGAAATTGACAGGACACTTTTTCAATCCGCACTGCCAGTGCACCGGACGTATGTAAAGAGGCACTATAGGAAGCAATGTTATTTCACAATTTGAACCGCTTCCAA